>NC_136986.1:32079881-32314881 GCF_032717465.1 Coenobita brevimanus
CAATAGTAATTTTACCTCACCATGTGAAGCGTCATGATTATTTTTCATGCACACACAATTTTCGTGAATTTCAAGGGGAGAGAGAGAGAGAGAGAGAGACAGAGAGAGAGAGGTTGAAGAGGATGCAAGAATAGAGTTCAAATGAAATAAATGGACATATTTTCAGAGTACGAGGAAAATTTTCGAGATATTGGGAGGGAAGGGAGGGAAAAACGAGTGGAGATTCTGAAAGAAAAAAGTTGGAGAATTTATTGTAAAACAGAAAACTTTTGCGGCAGAGGTGGGAAAATGTAGTAAATGTCGGAAACGTGGAACATGGATGAGATAAAACTGGAATGATGTAGTTCTTTCACCTTTACCTGGTGTAGATTTTCGTTCGGTTGTTGCTTATTCCTTGTGGATCTGTGGCAAAAACAAGGTAGTTCTGTGAGTACATTATTGGCACAATGCTTCGTGACTAGCTCCATACTCTAACGTTAATCTCTTGTTGCAGGTCAGCATTGAAGTAGCAGAGACGGAAATTTTAGGCCAGGTTGGAGTGAGAGTACTGTATTAGCCAATGAGAAATAATGGATGGAAAAGCTAATGTATATTCCTGACGAATGGGAATGACAACAAAAGATATGGGGTTACCTTCCTCAGATTAGTTTGACATGTTGTTAGACAAATAAGGTCTTTTGGTGTATGATAAAGTACAACATCAGAGGTGTTTCGATCAAGACTGAATTAATGGTAACATTGTCAACCTTCTCAGTCTTCTGTTACTTTCTCTCAGCTGAAAATAATATACTGATGTTAGTCGGGATAGAATGTTGGAGTTCTCTCAATGATGTCAGGGTTTAAATGGTTCGGTTTAGCTGTGCTCAGAAAAGCAGTCATGTGCTTGATATTGTGGTGCACTGATGCTGTCCGTGCCGAGCCGAAGAATGTCCTTTGGGAAGTGTTTACCTTAAATTGCTAACAATGATATCTCTTTCAGAAATCGTTTATGGCTCAGCATAAAATGCTCTCGGCTGCATATTCTGGGACTCCATGATCAACCCACGGGTGAAACAGAGTACTGGAAGTCAAATAATTTTCTCTAACATACGACTTTACCCTTGTACAGAAATAATGTTACAATGGCCGAAGACTAACAAGCTGATAATGTATTAAAGACTAGGAGAAGGGAGGCGGTGGCCGAGTAGGTAGATAGGTGACTCAGTCCTAACAGACCTAGGTTCGAATCCTGACTGAGACATGGAACAGTTTGCGGATCTGAATTTCGTTAAAGTAGGCTTTTCTGATGTACCAAAGCCTCGCCTGCATATCGCAGTAATATCTCTGCTAAGTCCAAGCATGTTTTCAATAGGGACGATGGTTATTAGCACCGATGTGGTGGCATGTGGAGTTGTATAGTACGCAGGAGGACTTCTGACGTTCAGTGAATGGGACGTGAAGCCTATGCCCAGAGTCTGACACACAAAAGAAATAGGTGTAGATGTCTTATTAAACATAACTGGACTTGTGATATTCTCTTAGGGAATATTTGCCAAAAAGCTGGATGTAAGGGGTTTTACCAGTTGTTGTTATTGTGCTATTATACTGTACATCAGACGATGAACGAGAACAGAGAACGGTCCGTGCAGTGGGTGGAAACGTCTGCAAAAGGTGGTGTGAAGTGGACATATCTTAAGAAGTGACATCTCTTAGAACCTTCCTGATGGTAGTCTCGTACCAGCCCTGAATAACACAGATCTATCCTGTAGTTATGGACCGTCGAAATTAGCATCAAAACCGTGATATATGAACGTGTTGAATGCAGTGGAGGACTATGGACATCAAGGAATAGAAAAACTAGTCTAGTTTATGCCTAAAGTTGGAAGCATACAACAGCAACATTAACAACAACAACAACAACAACAAATGATGATGATGATGATGATGATGATGATGATGACGATGATAATAATAAAAATACTAATACTAATACTACTACTACTACTACTACTACTAATAATAATAATAAAAATAATAATAATAATAATTATTATTATTATTATTATTATCATTATTAATTAAAGATAGTAATAATAATAATAATAATAATAATAATAATAATAATAATAATAAATCATCTAACCATGAGGAGCGTAGGAGCCCGGGGATAGGCAAATTGGTCCTGACGTTTCTGATGACAGTGACCAGCCTTACCCATCCCTGAGTGGCATTACATGAGCAAAAAAACCCTACCACCCCATGGATGTATACCTGCACAGGCTCAATCCGACTGGAGCGCCTTAATAACTTACTAAACCACCAGGCGCCATAATTTGGTGTTATGGTTACCACCCAGCGTAGTGAATGGTTTCCTGGTGTACAGGAAATTATTGGCTTGTCACTCAGTGTAGAGTCACCCACAGGCAGAAGGAAGAGGAAAGAATGAAGAAAATAAAGACTGAAGAAGAAGGAAAGAAGAGAGTAAAAGGCAGACGCCCGAAAGCAGCATTACATCGAGTGAGTGGATGGTAAGTGCCCCCACCTACCACAATAATAATAATAATGATAATAATAATAATAATAATAATAATAATAATAATAATAAGACTACCCGTCATCTGTGAGCCAGGCAGACTAATAATACTGTTTGATGAAAACTGGACCATCATGTATCCATCCTGAATGACTCCCAGTGCTGGCTGAGTGACATGTAAACTCAGGCTGTGACTCTATACAACTTTTATTAATAACTTTTCCTTCTACAATCAATACTTTCTGAGATCTGGGTTTTCGACACAGACAGACAGACACAGATACATTTCGTACAAAAATATTGACCATCGACGTAGTCTACCTGGTTCAATAACAACAACAACAATAGTAATAATAATAATAATAATAATAATAATAATAATAGTAATAATAATAATAATAATAATAATAATAATAATAATAATAATAAAAAATTATGAGTTCTGAACGTATATTTTCAAAGCTCCAGTATGGAATCATGTCCACTTTTACTCCCTTCACACTGCTTACCTCATCCCCTGTTAACTCCAACTTCGCAATCACCCAGGTGGGGGAGGTGAAATCTGACAAGTTGCGAATGTAGAGCTTATCAAACTTCACACTGCACCCCAACATATTTTTTCATGTTCATTATTCAAGGTCATGAAGGGAGGACTGAGCGGGAAAAGGAACCCAATAATGGTATCAAGTGTTAGGGTGAAGAGGCATATGAATGAGAGTAGTAGCAGAGGAGCTTTGGTGGCTTGATCACCAGTATAGCCTACCCGTCTAGTGATGCATGTTCCCGTAGTCAAGGGTTCGAACTAAACCCGTAGAGGACATTTAACTGGATCTCGGCAGAATACCCCTTCACATTCTTGAAATTGTTCATATCCTGTCTGTTGTGACCTATACAGACTCCAGCACACACATATATAATAATTACAACACTCACATCCATCACACATCTTACCGACACCCCGTCCTCACTCTTCCTTTCACTGCATAGGTAAGAATCTGCTTTTCTTTCAGAGAAAGTCAGGTGGTGCAGTGGACCTAATGTGGACTGATACAGGATACAGAAGTAAGAGGAATGAGGTGAAGGAAGTGTAACGTGATGGCAGAGGACAGGTGATTTGTTCCTGGCCATGGCCACCCCTCCAGGATTAACCTGTTCATTCAGGATGATGAACTTGGATATTTTATTCAGTCAAACGATGGGAAACTTTGTTTACCAAATAAAGCCCTAGCAGTGAAAGCTTAAAGCCGTTCTTGGTTGCTGGGGCAATTAAGAATTTTATTTATGCTAAAACCAGATGATTTTCTTCAGATGAGAAAAACCCTACGTGTGAACGGCGCTTTCTCAAACGTAGATAGCTAAAAGATGGAGGAATAGAGTCCTCGAAGGTAACAATACATGGACGCCGAGCGAAACATAATTTCTTTTCGCTTCACAAGCGCTAGTGAAATTACATAGGTACTGTACCTGTACGTCAGTTAAAAATAAAAATACGGGATCAATCAAAGGACAAAACATTTCAGTGTCTTGAAGTATGGGATGAAGTCAAACTGATAACAGGAGTGGTAAATGAGAATGACATTCTTATAGGAAGACGAAGAACCACAACAACGGAACAAAGAAATCAGTGAAACAAGTTGAGGAGGAAAAATGGGAGAGACACAAAGATAGACGCAAAGAAAGTAAAGAGAGGGAAGTATTGCTGATGAAGATGGAAGCCGCTGGAAGAGCCTGAGAAAATTGGCTGAGAGAGAGAGAGAGAGAGAGAGAGAGAGAGAGATGCAAATGAGTATACTGGTGGGAGTGGGTGTCAGTTTGTAAATGGATATACTGTACAGTGAAAGACACACACTGGAACAGTGGTGTCACGGGGTTTTTAAAATAAATGCTAAATATTATTTAAATGATAATAATGTTCAATAATATTGACGAGCAGGGACAATGATTGTCTTACTAAATCAAGCAACGATTACTTTACGCTGACTCGTTTCGCACGATTCTCTAAGAACGAGAATTTATAAACTTTCTCAACAGTACACAGCAGAGACTAATTACTCAATTGCTGTTTATTAGTACTGTTAGCCTCTGGAGAAAGTTACTTCACCCCTGACAATAAATAATTAATACTAATAATAGTATCAGGTTCTTGCTGATGCTTAACTCCTAGGAGGCACAACGGATTTTAAGCTTAATACACAAGACTGGCCTAAGTACCAGATATGAATGGCAAACGTTTATGCAAGCTAGGAGCTATAAGAGAAATAAGCTTAACTGTGGAAAAATGAAACAAGAGTTTACATTACATTAAGCTCAAGAAAAAGAACTGTTAAATTTATTGATTACAAAATAAATTTAACATTACATTTCAAAATCAAATTAATGAGATCGTACTCACTCACTCACTCAAAAGCTAAATTCTTACGCCTAGGAAAAACACCTTAACTAAACTCTTAAGACTAGGAAAACGAAAAGAAATACTGGTCAATGAATGCTGTGTATCACCCAAAGAAGGGTGGGAGCATGGAGAACTGTAGTCTAGTGGAGCTTTGGTTGACCTCTCACTTCTGGAGCACAGAACCTCTCTCCGTCAAAGCAAACACTGGACTGATCAGCTCGTGGGAAAGAAAGAAGGCTATCACCGCATTTTTTAACGGCTAAGTGAGCAAAACACGCCCCAAACAAATCGCTCAGCAGAAGCGCTAATGTCTCACACAAAGACGATCACATATGACAATGAAAAATTGATTTGACAAAGCTTCCGTCCGAATGAGCGGTTAACTGAGCAATAAACTGGGATTCCACTTGAGTTCGCGGTTTCCCACAAAAGCCAATGTCACTAGCCGACTCGTGACATTACGCCCCATCAAAATCAAATCTTTTTTCCTTCAGAAAAAAGATTTCAATATGCATACATATAAATCCTAGCTCAGTCAAACAAGATTCACACTGTGGTGTGTGTGCTATCCTGCTACAGGAGAAAGTCGCAGTCGCCAGTGAGCGTAAAAACCTCGTATTTATGTTAATAGAGGCAAGCTTGAGGGAAAAAACTCCGTGACGACGATGAAAATCCTGTACTCAGGTCAAACTGAGGGAAAAGCCGCTACATTTACACTGACAACTAATTGTTGTGTAGCGTGATGTATGTAATACATGGTGTAGGTGTAACAGTTGTTGTGTAACTGTACCTACGTGTAAAATGACACAGTAAATATTAATAATATGGCGATGATGAAGGCAGAGGAGAAGAGGCGGCAGCGTGCGGCAGACGATCAGCTGGCCCGCACAGCAAAACTGCTACACCCATTGCTGTACCTGCAATATCAATTAAGATGAAGCATCAAAAGTGTCAATGAGACAAAAATTTTATTATGTTACAATTACTCTCTCTGCCTAGCAGTCAGTGCTACGACGTACATTCGAGGTCGCCATTATCCCCCTTAACCTACAGTACTTATATTAATATCGGGGAGCTGAGAATCCTTGTGCAAACTCGGGTCTTCTATAGCCTCAAGTTGCCTCTGCAGAGTTCTCTCTCGAACTTCCCCCTTAACCTACAGTATTTATATTAGTATCGGGGAGCTGAGAATTCTTGTGTAAACTCGGGTCTTCCATAGCCTCGAGTCGCCTCTGAGGAGTTCTCTCTCGAACTTCCCCCTTAACCTACAGTACTTATATTAGTATCAGGGAGCTGAGAACCTTTGTGCAAAGTCGGGTCTTCCATAGCCTCGAGTCGCCTCTGCAGAGTTCTCTCTCGAACTTCCCCCTTAACCTACAGTACTTATATTAGTATCGGGGAGCTGAGAATCCTTGTGCAAACTCGAGTCTTCCATAGCCTCGAGTCACCTCTGCGGAGTTCTCTCTCAAACTTCCCCCTTAACCTACGGTACATATATGTATGTACAGGCCCTGGACATAATGTGTCCTGTGGGGCCAATGGGCGAGACGTCAGATCTGCACCCACTTCACCACTACCCTGTCTCTCGACTGACTCAGAGATTACAGGTGTGGTTACGAACGGCACAGGAAGGACATGTCCCTGATTATTGGTGTTACTTTGACACACACTGCAGGAACGCACAAAACTATCTATGTCTCGTCCCATCCCTGGCCAGAAAAAGTCAGCTTGGACACGGCCCTGGGTCTTCCTTTTGCCCATGTGACCTCCTGATGCTGAACAATGACTTCATTGTAACACTGCTAGGCGGTACTTGGCGGGAATGACAAACTGCAGTCGAACCTCATCCTCGGGTGTTCGTGACTCATGGTAGAGCCGTCCTTGTTTGCGAAGGAACTTGGCTCGACCTCCCCGTGAATACTTAATCACTCGACCCTTATGTTTGTTCCGCACAGCAGCAAGAATGTTGTTCTTGTACAACAAGTTGGCTACACATCAGATCTTGCGGCGATTCAATGATCACTGGGGTGACACAGTCTGGAGCCTCAGCCATAGCTCGTGTTACCGCAGCAGCCGAAGTCTGAGTAGCGTCATGTTCTGTGCAACTATCCTTGACACCAAAAATGTTGCCTACTATAAGGTCAAATAAGGGTTCTGGCATGACAACTGCGAGTGTTGTACCAGTATAAAATGGAGATGCCATCTGGATACATGCCTCAGGGAACAATCTCACTGATCCATCAATAAGGTTTGCATGGATCTGTCGACCTGTATACTGCTCAGGCCGAACTAGACTCTGCTTGACAGAGCAACCTGAGGAACCATTATCTCTCAGGACCTTCACAGGAATGCCTCCCACAAACCCTGGCTGAACAAGGAAGGTACTGTCACCTGTGGAGGAAGCAGCTAGCCACTCATGAGGCTGCTGAATTGATGTGGCAAACATTGTGCCTTGTGAATTATATACTTGAGGGGTTGTACTCACTGCCTGTGGAGATGGAACATTGGCCATCTGTGAAGGGGGGTTCACTGTCACTGTGGGACTAGTGAACTGTGGGGGAGTACCCATACTAGTAGGGACGTAACCACCGTGCTGCTGCTGAGGAATGAAGGCTGCGTTCGCTTCGTGCCTCTTTTGAGCTGGTGGTGAAAAAGTTTGTCCCGACGGTCGGTTGCGCGGCTGATACTGCCGCTGTTGTACCTCTTCCACTCAGGTTTCTGAGTGTTTTGCCTCTGGTCCTTCCACTGTGGTTTTGGACCTTGGCCATTATTCTGAGAATGGCCTTGTTGCTGGGGTTCAGTCTGAGACGATTTCCCAGATTTATCAGGTTTTCTGTTCCAGGTGTTTTGCTTACGAGTTTGGTACCCGTATGCAGTAAAGAATGCGTCAGCCTTTTCTGCCATTTGGCTGGCATCTTTCACCTGGCAGATCTTAAGCTGTGCTATGAGCTCAGCAGGCCACGACCTCTCTAGCTGTGTACGCAGCATAAGGTCAATTATCCCCTCATGCATGGAAGGAGTTTCATCTTTCTCCATCCACTCATTTAAGTAAGCAGTGAGACGGTCGAGGAACTGAACAGCTCTCTCCTTGTCTTGGAGACGAGCTCGCATGAACTGAACTTTGGCGTCGTCTACTATGAGACCATACGCCTTAATGAGTGCAGCTTTCATCATCTCATATGTGAGATTGTCTCCACGAATCCTGTAGAGAATATCGAGGGCAGGGCCCTCAAATAAACTAAGAAATTGGAGCCACTTAGCTGCCTCATCCAGTTGATACATGTCTGCCATGTCCTCAAAACAAGCTATGTATGGCGCAATTCACTCGCCTTCCTTGTATGAAGGAAGCTTGATGCGTGGGGTTGCCAGGACATGTGCAGGGAGAACGCTCATGGAGCTTTGACCAACTGCACCAGATGTATCTGAAGCCAAGGAATCTCACTTGAGCTTCAGTATTTCATATTCGTGTTTTTCGCGTGCTTCTCGCTCGGCACGTTCGTGTTCTCGTTCTCTCTCTCGTTCCTCACGCTGTTCTTGCTCATGTTCTAAGTCGAGTTCACGCTGTTTTTGCTTGTGTTCGCGCTGTTGTCGCTCTATTTCTAACTCGAGCTCGCATTATTTCTGCTCGTGTTCGCGCTGTTCTCACTCGTATTTGCACTCCTTTTCGCTTTCCTCATGCTGTTCTCGCTCGTATTTGCGCTGAATCTTACGCTCTTCACGGGCATCGTTCTCGCACTGCTGCTCCTGATTATGGCGTGAGAGTATGTACTCTTTAATTTCAGTTGGGTCCGTAAGACCCATTTCTTTGGCCTCCTGTAAAAATACAGTGGTAGCCATGACGCTAATTTACTAAGCAAACCGAAACTGAGTACTGACTGCTTCGTAAACGAATGCCAATAACACAAGTAAAGAATACAGACACAAGGTAGTGGTGACCAGTCTTATCTAGTTAACTGGAAAAGAATAAAGCAAAAATGCAAATAACTGAGAAGACTCAATAATTAACACAATGGGTACGGCGGCTACCCAGGAGCGAATAAAATCGTCTGGCATTACCCAAAAATAAAGTACTAAATAGAGTCAAGCACTCTATGGATCAATAAAGCAAAAATTCACTTGCTAAACTAACGGTAACCACCAGTAAACTTGTGCCTATAAACTTTAATGATAAATACCTAAATATGAAGGAGTGAGTATTATTTTGTGAATAGCTTTAGAGCTAAGAGTTAATATCCTGGCGAGGTCGCCAATTGTAACAGGGTTTTTAAAATAAATGCTAAATATTATTTAAATGATAATAATGTTCAATAATATTGATGAGCGGGGACAATGATTGTCTTACTAAATCAAGCAACGATTACTTTACGCTGACTTGCTTCGCACGATTCTCTAAGAACGAGAATTTATAAACTTTCTCAACAGTACACTTTTACTCCCTTCACACTGCTTACCTCATCCCCTGTTAACTCCAACTTCGCAATCACCCAGGTGGGGGAGGTGAAATCTGACAAGTTGCGAATGTAGAGCTTATCAAACTTCACACTGCACCCCAACATATTTTTTCATGTTCATTATTCAAGGTCATGAAGGGAGGACTGAGCGGGAAAAGGAACCCAATAATGGTATCAAGTGTTAGGGTGAAGAGGCATATGAATGAGAGTAGTAGCAGAGGAGCTTTGGTGGCTTGATCACCAGTATAGCCTACCCGTCTAGTGATGCATGTTCCCGTAGTCAAGGGTTCGAACTAAACCCGTAGAGGACATTTAACTGGATCTCGGCAGAATACCCCTTCACATTCTTGAAATTGTTCATATCCTGTCTGTTGTGACCTATACAGACTCCAGCACACACATATATAATAATTACAACACTCACATCCATGCTGATGATACAGTATTGTTGAGTGAAGATGAATGGGAGTTGCAAGGTTTGGTGAATGAATTTGGGACAGTGTGTAGGAGGAGGAAGCTGAAAGTTATTGTAAACAAAAGTAAAGTTATGGTGTTTGAGAGGAATGAAGTCACAGAGTGTGCAGTGAGGTTGGATGGTGAGGATATGGAGAATGTGAGTGCATTCAAGTACTTGGGTAGTGTGATGAGTAAGGATGGAACTTTGGGGGATGAAGTACGTGAAAGGGTACAGCAGGGAAGGAAGGTTGCTGGCACACTGAAAGCAGTGATGAGAAATAGGGAGGTGAGTATGGAAGTTAAGAAGTCACTGCATGATGGTATTGCGATCCCTACCCTGACGTATGGAAGCGAGGCGTGGACCTTGCAAGAGGGGAACAAGTCAAGAGTGAGAGCAGTGGAAATGAGTTACTTGAGAGGAGCATGTGGAGTGACATGGAGGGACAGGTTGACGAATGAAGAAGTGAAGGAACGTTGTGGGGTAGATGTGGATGTGGTTGAAAAGATTAGGAGAAATACACTGAGGTGGTTTGGACATGTGGAGAGGATGGAGAATGAAAGACTGACTAAGAGGGTGTATGTAGGTGAGGTGGAGGGAGGGAGAGGGAGGGGTAGACCGAGGATGAGGTGGAGGGATGGAGTTGAGAGGTATATGAGGGAGGGGGGGGTGAGTTGGGGGGAGGGGAGTCAAATGGTGGGTGACAGTGTGACTTGGAGGCGTTTTGTCTGCGGCCACCCTTTGCGGGATTAGGGCGTCGGGCTATAGATAGATAGATAGACATCCATCACACATCTTACCAACACCCCGTCCTCACTCTTCCTTTCACTGCATAGGAAAGGATCTGGTTTTCTTTCAGAGAAAGTCAGGTGGTGCAGTGGACCTAATATGGACTGATACAGGATACAGAAGTAAGAGGAATGAGGTGAAGGAGGTGTAACGTGATGGCAGAGGACAGGTGATTTGTTCCTGGCCATGGCCACCCCTCCAGGATTAACCTGTTCATTCAGGATGATGAACTTGGATATTTTATTCAGTCAAACGATGGGAAACTTTGTTTACCAAATAAAGCCCTAGCAGTGAAAGCTTAAAGCCGTTCTTGGTTGCTGGGGCAATTAAGAATTTTATTTATGCTAAAACCAGATGATTTTCTTCAGATGAGAAAAACCCTACCTGTGAACGGCGCTTTCTCAAACGTAGATAGCTAAAAGATGGAGGGATAGAGTCCTCGAAGGTAACAATACATGGACGCCGAGCGAAACATAATTTCTTCTCGCTTCGCAAGCGCTAGTGAAATTACATAGATACTGTACCTGTACGTCAGTTAAAAATAAAAATACGGGATCAATCAAAGGACAAAACATTTCAGTGTCTTGAAGTATGGGATGAAGTCAAACTGATAACAGGAGTGGTAAATGAGAATGACATTCTTATAGGAAGACGAAGAACCACAACAACGGAACAAAGAAATCAGTGAAACAAGTTGAGGAGGAAAAATGGGAGAGACACAAAGATAGACGCAAAGAAAGTAAAGATAGGGAAGTATTGCTGATGAAGATAGAAGCCGCTGGAAGAGCCTGAGAAAATTGGCTGAGAGAGAGAGAGAGAGAGAGAGAGAGAGAGATGCAAATGAGTATACTGGTGGGAGTGGGTGTCAGTTTGTAAATGGATATACTGTACAGTGAAAGACACACACTGGAACAGTGGTGTCACGGGGTTTTTAAAATAAATGCTAAATATTATTTAAATGATAATAATGTTCAATAATATTGACGAGCAGGGACAATGATTGTCTTACTAAATCAAGCAACGATTACTTTACTCTGACTTGCTTCGCATGATTCTCTAAGAACGAGAATTTATAAACTTTCTCAACAGTACACAGCAGAGACTAATTACTCAATTGCTGTTTATTAGTACTGTTAGCCTCTGGAGAAAGTTACTTCACCCCTCCTAGGAGGCACAACGGATTTTAAGCTTAATACACAAGACTGGTCTAAGTACCAGTTATGAATGGCAAACGTTTTTGCAAGCTAGGAGCTATAAGAGAAATAAGCTTAATTGTGGAAAAATGAAACAAGAGTTTACATTACATTAAGCTCAAGAAAAAGAACTGTTAAATTTATTGATTACAAAATAAATTTAACGTTACATTTCAAAATCAAATTAATGAGATCGTACTCACTCACTCACTCAAAAGCTAAATTCTTACGCCTAGGAAAAACACCTTAACTAAACTCTTAGGACTAGGAAAACGAAAAGAAATACTGGTCAATGAATGCTGTGTATCACCCAAAGAAGGGTGGGAGCATGGAGAACTGTAGTCTAGTGGAGCTTGGGTTGACCTCTCACTTCTGGAGCACAGAGCCTCTCTCCATCAAAGTAAACACTGGACTGATCAGCTTGTGGGAAAGAAAGAAGGCTATCGCCGCATTTTTTAATGGCTAAGTGATCAAAACACGCCGAAAACAAATCGCTCAGCAGAAGCACTAATGTCTCACACAAAGACGATCACGTATGACAATGAAAAATTGATTTGACAAAGCTTCCATCCGAATGAGCGGTTAACTGAGCGATAAACTGGGATTCCACTTGAGTTCGCGGTTTCCCACAAAAGCCAATGTCACTAGCCGACTCTTGACAAGTGGACGTCGGTATATATATATATATATATATATATATATATATATCAGGACTGAGGGAGTGCGTGTGGGTGTGGACAGGAGGGTGGGAGCGGGTGTGCTATGCTTACTTTGTGCCCGAACTGTATCCTCTCATTAATGGATGAATATTGTGGTTTTTGCGTTGTTCCGCTGATACACGTCATAGCTTAGGGGCGTCCTATGTCAGTAACTTCTGCTTGACCTGCTTTACACCCATGTAATGAGCCAGTATTATACTCGTACATCAAATCTACCTGTTTTCAAGGTTGTAGTTCTTTCTTCCCTGACCTCACCTTCCTTTCGTCACAGCCAGTGGATATCATACCTCTGTAACTTTGCCCCCAGTGGTTGTGTTACTTTTTGCATATAATAAGTCACTTAATGATTTGCAAGTTTCTAGGGTCCTTCTGTATCCCCACCCTGTCCCATGTCCAGTGGAACATCATAGTGTGTGCACATCATGTCTCAGTAACTCAACCGTTTGTAGTGGCCCAGTTACTTTCGAATCTCATGAACTACACCAATAACACTGTAATATAAGGTAGACAGTTGACAATGCGGTGTATCTCTGTAAAGGTGCATTGACGAGGAATACGAATCAATGTTAACTTCTCTTTAACAACTCTGCTTAAGGGTAGTTTAATTTTCGCAATGACTTTCACACAGGGAATAACTGGAGTAGAATAAACTCCTTCAAACCATTCTTTTCCTTATAAATATGTAGTATACATCACACTGATCATAAATATATGCATGCTTACATTTTGCAAGCGCTTACCTGGTGATTCGGGAACAGTTAGCGACTTTTTAGCAAAGTTACCAAATTAGCGAGGTGCAGTAAATAAGTTATAAAATTCGCCCACCTTAAGAAATATACAAAACTTATAAAGTTATCAGAGGCCGATGTTAATGGTTTTAACTGACACATTCATCATGTGTTTCGTATTTCATTTTCCCAAATACACCAGTGATGAAATATAGCAGTGTAGTGCTTTCAGCAAAAACAAAGACGTTACCCCCTCAAACGCCAGTGAGTGACTGAGTAACCAGTGGGGGTAATAGGAACGAAAAGTGAGCCTCAAGTCGGGTTTTTGCCCCCAAACTCATCAAAATGGTTGAATTGTGGCGCCAAACCAAGTACAATACATACACACCACCCGAAGCTTCAAACTGGGGTTTTGCCACATGGCATATACAGCACCCAAGTGTAGGGGTTAGCAAATTCCTTGTCCCTATTCTGGTATCGATTTATTCAGCACATAAAGACTAATGTTTAAGAAATCTGTTAAGACCCTTCTCCTCAAGTACTACAGCCTGTAGGTGCTGCATTTCAATAACTGAGCCAATGTTGGTTGTGAATCTTTGCAAACTCATTATGCCTAATGTAAAGTGTCACGTTACATTTCAAAACTTTTGTCTCTCTCCCCCAACCACATCCTTACCCAACACAGCTTATGAATGTAGAGCCACCTTTGAATGTGAAACTTTCACATGCATCCTGATTTACAACTTCATTATGATAAAATAAGAGATTAGCACATTTAAAATGATGCATAAAAAAAAGCAGTTGTATGTCAGTCAATTATTATTATTATATATATATATATTTTGTGAACTTCATAATCCTGAGCCAGTTCCTATTAGCATCATGCGGGGAGAATCCTTAAGCAACCCTTGATATAAGATGTAAGCCCATGGATACGCCATCAAGAATAAGGGTTATTTTAAGACTCCTTACGACTACTGGATACTTTACTGGAAATGGGCTGTGCTATACTCTCGAAGTCTAGTTGGTTTCTTTTACTCCTACTTTCATTCAGAGAGAAGTAAGCGAGCTCCCGTTTACCCAGTGCCATCACGTTAGGCTGAGTTGAGGAATTTTTGGATGCTTACACATAAAGCAGTCTTCTCAGCGTTCCTTTCCTGAGTTTTCAAATTTGGCGAGAGGAAACTGTCAGCGCCAGTCAGCGCATTCAAGCAGCATCTGAATCATGAAAACGTTGCAGTAAACATCAGCTCACTTGTCTGCCCCCTGGCGAACAAGTTGTCTCACGACATGTTATAGAAGTAGAGATTAGTAGAAGACAATCCAGATAATGAAACGACACTGATAATATAAGTGGATGAGTGCGACCTCAGGGATAAGGAACTGAATAGGGAAGCTGCCAGAGATCGATCAGCGTGGAAAGCCGCCATTAGGTGACCAAGGCCGATGCATGGAAGCATGTTGGAGCCTTCAAAAAACCAACGAACGAACGATATGAAAGTAATATGACAGTAGACAGTATACTATACTAATAATAACATACTAATTAAATAAGTCTTGGTTATTGCAGATTGCTGTATAAATTAAAGATATTAAACTTTGTGAATGGATGTTTATGTGTAAATGAACTGTGAAGCGTTGAGTCATCTTCATATTAATGCATGGGATTATGGGTCACAGATTAGAGATCATTAACATGAATAAGGAATAGGGTTGGAGCCAGAGCTGATCCTTGTGGCATGCTGGCATTAATCGAGTGGAAATTGGAATATACATCATCTACTTATATCTTTCTGTCAGTGAGATATGAGGAAATCAGAGGAACAAAATATGATGGGCCATAGCATAGCAAGGGAGTCTGGGTAGCATGGAACGGTGCCACACTCTGTCAAAAGCTTTAGAAATTTTAAGGGGTACTGCATGAGTTTCTCCATTTTGGTCAATTGACTGATCGATGTTATGAGTCAGGAGATTGCGTTTATGAACAGTGGATCTTTCATGGCGAAAACCATGCTGTCTGACACTAATAAAGTTTTTGGATTTAAGATGTTTAACTATGTGCTTATTGAATACAATTTCAAATTCTTTACCAAGAGTAAATGTGATAGCAATTGGTCTGTAATCAGATGGAACAAATGAACTTTCTCTCTTCGGAATTGGGTGGATATTGGCTTCCTTCCAAGAATTATGGGATGAAGCAGTACGTATGCATAGACTGAATAATTTAGTTAAAACAAGAGAAGTTCTGGGGAACACTTTTTCAGAACAATTGGTGGAATTGCCTCTGGACCTGGAACTTTGTTGGTTGGTAAATTGTCTAGGATAGATTTTATATATCTAGTCAGTACCTTAAGTGGAACAATAATTTCGGGAGAGTTAAGTTCTGCTACAAGGACGTTGTGGCTAACTTCCTCTCAGGTAGAATTTCTGGTAAATGTACTGGCATGGATGTTCGCTTTACCATGCGGGTCATCCATAGTGTTGCCATCTGAAGATTTTAGTGGGGGAATGGGTGATGACTGCTAATGTTATTATTGAAAGAACTGACAGTTGACTAGAAGTTATTGTTGAAGTTATTATTGAAAAAATCGAGATTTGACTAGAATATTCTACTGTCATTAGGGCCGTTTAATAGTTTGGATGCTTGGTTGTAAAGAAAGGTTGATTTAGCGAGGTTTATTACTGCTTCTGCATGGTTTCTAACTATTGTAAATTGAGTAAGGGATTCAAATTGTTTTGATTTTAAGTAAGAGTTATACGCTAGGGACTATCGGGTCACTCCTCTGGCACAATTGCTGCCAAACCATTTCCGGGAGTCTGATCTTTTTGTAAACTCCTGACTGGGTATGAACAATTCCATACAAGCTTGTACTAAGTCATCGATGTGGGACTGGGTAGAATAATTAATGTCACTGGAGAAGAAAGACTGTCATGAAATATCAGCAAGATGATTTCTAAATCCATCCAAATCTGCCCTATCAAAGTGCCATCTGGTCACACTGACAGGATTAGAATGGGGAGATCTGGGGCAACTGACTAATGAGGCTCTGATGAGAGTCTTGTCGGAGGATCCAAGTGGTGACAGTACTTATATCTTGTACTGATATGGATTATTTGTCAGGAATAGGTCTAAGAGACAGGCATTATGGTCATTTTACAAACTGCTGGCATTCTAGACCAGCATCATCAGTCCCGGCAGAATGCAATAACCATTTTACATTATGAAGTTTAATCACCCAAAATGGTAATTTCAGTGGTGAAAGTGAAGCTGAGGTTGTCAGTAGTACGGATCTGGAATCAAATATGCTGGGCTATTAAGAAGCACTGGGGGAGCAATAAACTATAGCCTACGGATATATTTGGTAATATTTAGATACATTAATTTACATAGTGCATAATCGAAATTAGCTGATGCAAAATTCAAAACAGTGTCATCTGCAAATTCAGATTTGATATAACAACAGATCCAACCCTTGTTAAGGAAGCCTGTGAGGAGATGGTAACCATGAAATCAAAATGGGGATATGTCAGCAGATGGAGAGATTTAGATTTCTGTGAGGAACGGGGCTAGAGGGGATCTTGACTAGTGGAAAAAGTTAATGCAATTCTGACTGGTATTAAGACCACGGATATTAGTGAAATATAAGGCCAAACCTGTGCTTCTCCACTGACGAGCACGAACAGTGTTTGGAACAACTGCTGTCGGCACAATCGCTTAATTGCAGCCGGGAGGACCCTGTGCCACCAGCTCTACCCTGCCGGTGGTGGCACTCCGATATACCACCGATTTTGTTGATATTAATGCAGCAGCCATTGCTAATCAGGGATAGAAACAGGTGTGATACCTATTGTTCATGTAGCATGGTGTAGACAGTTGAAGGTATGGGTATTACGAGAGCTGCTAGGGTACTCTCTGTGTTAATAAAACAATGAAAATGTTCAGCAACAGAAGAGGTTCAGGTACAGGTCCTGAGGGCTAGTGAAATGGGAGCTCCATCTCTCCCTGTCACCAGCTTGCCATCCACCTCGGGAGTACTTCCCTGTTCGACTGTTGCAACAGTCTACTCCCTGAGACAGATATATATATATATATATATATATATATATATATATATCTATATATATATATATTTATATATATATATATATATATATAGATAGATAGATAGATAGATAGATAGATAGATATAGATATAGATATAGATATATATATATAGATATAGAAATATTTATATATAGATATACATATAGATAGATATATATATATATATAATATCCCATTGGATCCCAGAGCCGCTGGGTGAGGCACTGCACTGGGAGGGTACTGAGTGTACCGGCCTCCGCCTATCGGCTCATAGTTGCAAAGCTCATAGGTCCCTACCCGTGGGTTCCCTACTTTATCAAGATTTGAAAATTCCCAGTTCTGTCCAATACTGCGGACATTGGGCTCCAATAGTATATATATATATATATATATATATATATATATATATATATATATATATATATATATATATATATATATATATATATATATATCCCATTGGAGCCCAGTGTCCGGATTCCAAGTCTTTATAAAATAGGGAACCCCTGGGTAGGGACCTATGAGCTTCGCGACTATGGACCGATAGGTGGAGGGTGGTACTCTTAGTACCCTCCCAGTGCAATGCCTCGGCCCGCACCCCTGGGATCCAATGGGTTAAATATATATATATATATATATATATATATATATATATATATATATATATATATATATATATATATATTTTTTATGCCAGGAAGAACGAACCAAAGGCCATGAACCCGCAGTAACAGTTCCCTCCAAGAGAAAAACAAAATACAATAGAGAGCCAAATTCAAGATCCGATCATTTTGAGATGCCTGGACACACTGCGTTTGAAAGGTTGGAGATCATAGGCAGCAGGAATTACAGACAGAGGGAGACAGTTCCAGAGCTGACCTGTTGCATAAATGAAAGACTGGGAGTAACGGTTAACTCTTGCATTAGAGAGTTGGACAGAAAAGGGATGAGAGTTTGCTGCCAGACGGGTGCTACACGCCCGTCGTAGAGGTGGAGGAATGCAAGCAGACAGTTCAGAGGAGCAGTGACCATTAAAGTAGCGATAGAAAAGAGATAAAGATGCAACAGTGCGGCGAAGAGACAGAGGTTGAAGGGAGTCAGTAAGAGGAGGAGAGTTAATGAGACGAAAAGCCTTTGACTCCACCCTATTGAGAAGAGCTGTATGTGGGGAGCCTCCCCACACATGAGAGTTGTACTCCACACAGGGGCGGATAAAACCCCTGTATAGAGTCAACAATTGTGCAGGGGTAAAGAAAGAGTGGAGTCGGCTTAGCACACCCAGTCTCTTGGAAGCAGATTTTACAAGAGATGTAATATGATCTTTCCAAGATAAGTCCCGAGTAAATGAAACCCCAAGCATGTTCATGGATGATGCAGGATTAAGCTGAATATTATTAAACATTAGTGGGTATACCTGTGGAAGATTTTGTCGGGTTGATAGGTGTAAGAACTGAGTCTTAGATGCATTAAAAACAACCATATTATCTTTACCCCAGTCAGAGATACGAGCCGAGTCAGACATTAGGTGTGCCATAGCCTCTTTCCTTGTTTGTTGAAGTAACTGTTGAGATGGGTGTTGCGGGAACCGAATGGAAAGGTGAAGGGTGGAGTCATCAGCGTATGAGTGGATAGGGTTAGATGTACAGCTTAGAAGATCATTGATGAATAAAAGGAAGAGAGTTGGTGATAGGACAGAGCCCTGAGGAACACCACTGTTGATAGATCTAGGAGAACGATGGCCGTCTACAACAGCGGCTATAGAACGACCAGAAAGGAAGCTAGCGATGAAGGCACAGATAGAAGGATAGAAACCGTAGGAGGGCAGTTTGGAAATTGATGATTTATGCCAGACTCGATCGAAAGCCTTTGAGATGTCAAGTGGAATGGCAAAGCTTTCGCCAAAGTCCCGAAAGGAGGATGACCAGAAGTCTGAAAGGTAGGTGAGAAGATCGCCAGTGGAGCGTCCCTGACGGAACCCGTACTGACAATCGGAAAGAAGGTTATGATAGGAAAGATGCCTTAAAATTTTTCTATTGAGAATTGACTCGAGAATTTTTGAAATACAGGACGATAAAGTAATTGGACGATAGTTGGAGGGTTGGGAGTGGTCACCTTTCTTTGGGACTGGCTGAATGAGGGTAAACTTCCAGCAAGAAGGAAAGGTACAAGTTGACAGACAAAGGCGAAAGAGTTTGCCTAGGCAGGGTGTGAGCACAGAAGTACAGTTCTTGAGAACAACAGGAGGGACCCCATCAGGCCCATATGCCTTGTTAGTACTGAGGCCAGTGATGGCAGAAAATACATCAACTGAAGAAATTTTAATGTCAGCCATGAGGAAATCAGAGGGGGGAAGTGATGGAGGAACAGCACCGGAATCGTCTAAGGTGAAATTGGAGGAGAAAGTCTGTGCAAAGAGATCTGCTTTATCAGTAGAAGAAATAGCTACAGAACCATCAGAGTAGAAAAGAGGAGGGAAGGATGATGAGGTAAAGTTGTTAGAAAGATTTTTGGCAAGGTGCCAGAAGGAGCGGGAAGAATTCAAGTTGGAGAGTTGAGAGCATTTAGTATGGATGAAATTATTTTTAGTAGAGCGAAGAATAGACTTAGCATGATTCCGGGCAGAAACGTAAAGATGATGTGATTCAGGGGTGGGTTGGCTCCGGTACCTTTTGTAAGCCCTCTCCTTGTTGCAGACAGCATTAGAAGAAGCGTGATTAAACCAAGGCTTTCTTGTATTAGTCAGAGGATATGAGAAAGGAATGTATGCTTCCATGCCCGAGAGAATAACCTCCGTAATGCGCAAGGCACACTCAGATAGCTCCCGGCCATGGAAGCAATAGTCATTCCAGGGAAAATCAAAGAAGTACTGCCTGAGGGCCTACCAGTCCGTGGCTCCAAAATGCCACAGACGATGTTTCCCTGGAGGGTCCACAGGCCGTACCAGAGCGATAGGACAGGTTAAGGTAATAAGGTTGTGATCGGAGGAGCCCAACGGAGAGAAAAGATTAACAGAGTAAGCAGAAGGATTAGTTGTGAGGAAGAGGCCAAGTATGTTGGAGCTCTCTCCAAGGCGGTCAGGGATACGGGTAGGGTGCTGTACAAGCTGTTCTAGGTCATTAAGGATAGAAAAGATGTAGGCTTGGATCCGTGAAAGGAGAGGAGAGCCAAAGGTGGTGGTGAACATTGAAATCTCCTAGAATGGAGATTTCAGAGAAAGGAGAAATGGATAGAATGTGTTCCATCGTAGAAGTAAGATAGTCGAAGAATTTTTGATAGTCAGTAGAATTAGGGGATAAGTAAACAGCACAGATATATTTAGTCAGAGAATGACAGGAAAGCCAAAGCCAGAGTGTAGAGAATTCAGAAGAATCGATTTCAGGAACACGAGAGCAAGATAAGTCTTTGCGTATATATACACAACAGCCACCTTTGGCTCTGAAATGAGTATAGAGAAAGTAGGAGGATACAGAAAAGGGATTGCTGTCAGTTGCCTCAGACAGGTGAGTCTCCGTTAGAAAAAGAAGATGAGGTTTAGAGGAGGAGAGGTGGTGCTCAACAGAGCGAAAGTTAGAGGAAAGGCCGCGAATGTTGCAGAAATGAAGAAGAAGAGAGTCAGACAGTGGTTCCAGGCACCTCAAGTCATCACTGGGAGAGGGGCTGATGGTGGGGGCATTTATGGTCCCCCCCCCCTGGGGACTCCGAGGTTTGGTAAAGAGACGCCATTTTTGTTGAATTTTGAATAGGAAGTGTAGTGTGTACTGTGCATGTAGTTTGGTGTAGATAGTTAGAGAAATTTGTACTGGAGAGCATGCTGGCCTACTCCCTGTGTAACTGAGACACTGAAAAAGTTCAGCAAAGGGGGATGGTCAGGAACTAGTCCTGAGGGCTGATGAAACGGGAGCTCCAGCACTCCCTGTCATCGGCTTTCCATCCACCTCGGGAGTACTGCCCTGCTCGACTGGTGATATATATATATATATATATATATATATATATATATATATATATATATATATATATATATATATATATATATATATTCTCTCTCTCTCTCTCTCTCTCTCTCTCTCTCTCTCTATATATATATATATATATATATATATATATATATATATATATATATATATATATATATATATATATGTAGCCTCTGTGGTACAGTGGTAGAGTGTGCGTTTCGTACACGGGTGGACCAGGGTTCACGCCCCGCCAGGGTAATAAACTTTGGGAGTGTTCACCCTGCCACGTACTGCATTGGCGGACACAAGGGGTGCTGTGGTTGAACCAGTGTCGCTTATTATAAAGTATGCTTGCACCCAGTCGGCTTGCGCGGGCCGATTACACTTGGGTCACAGACTACACACACATCCAAAGCCACTCCAACATTACAATTACACTTACAAGCACTTCTCACCCTACATACAATCTCTACCAGACAGCCTAAGCCACTTGGTAGAGATACATTGGCTGTATCGTCCTGACTTCGGTCGGGATAGGCCGGTCCTGCAGTGGATACTCAAACGGCTGATGATGATGATGATATATATATAGTCATCCATCCACTCACTCGATGTAGTGCTGCTCTTGGTGTCTGCCCTTTCCTCACCTCCTTCCTCTTCTGTCTTTCTTTCCTTCATTCTTTCCTCTGGCTTCTGCCTATGGGTGACTTTACACTCCCTCTTCTGTTTTTCTTTCCTTTATTCTTTCCCATTCCTTCTCTTTCCAGGTGACTCTATACTGAGTGACAAGCCAAATGGTTTCCTGTACAGCAGGAAACCATTTACTATGCTGGCTTGTAACCATATAATCAAATTATGGCAACAGGTGGTTTAATGGGTAATTACAGCGCTCCGATTGGATTGATCCCGTGTAGCTTCATAGCCAAAGTGTGGTTGGGGTTTATTGCTCACGTAATGCCACTGAGGGATGAGTGAGGCTGGTCACTCTCATCTTAAATGTCACCACCAACTCGCCTAGCCCAGGCTTCTACGCTCCTCTTGGGGCAACACAAGATTGGAAGATTGGATGATGTATATATATATATATATATATATATATATATATATATATATGTGTGTGTGTGTGTGTGTGTGTGTGTGTGTGTGTGTGTGTGTGTGTGTGTGTATGTGTGTGTGTGTATTATCCAGGGGCAGGATCCCACTGCTACCTGGCGTGTCCCTGGGTGGCGGATAGGGGAAGGCCTTGTAGACAAATAAGGTACCGTCTTAGACGGCGCGGACCATGGGACCCCCTATAGATATATATGGGCTCCACCGAATATAATGAATGAGGTGGCACAAAAGTTACATCTCACTAGAAACAATGTGGCAGGGAGGTGAGATTATTTACCACAATCCTCCCAACCAAACGAGTTCTATTGCAAATGATTTGAAGGGGGTTCCTGCTGGATCATCGTCTACTAAAGGTCCAACTGCACTGCCTCCTGTGCTTACAGGCAGTGTGCCACCGAAAGTGAGTAGGCACTGTGTTGGAGAATTAGACTCCTGGATATTAAGCAAACTGAAATCTATGAAGATCTATGCATACAATGTAAGAAGCCTCGCAGAAGATTACATACTTGATAACCTGATGACTGAACTGGAAAACATTAGTAGGGATATTGTAGGTTTGAGTGAGATCCACAGAAAAGAAGAAAAGTAATTCAGCTCAAAGACAGCAACCATCTATTTACTACAGAGGAAGGGAAAATGAAAGAGTTAGTGGCGAAGGATTTCTAATTAACAGAAATCTTGCAGACAACATTGTTAAATTCAGCAGTGTATCTGACAGAGCAGTATTTGTTGTCATTAGACTGTGCAAAAAATAAACCCTGAAAATAATACAAGTATATGCACAAACTTCTCAAAGCTAAGATGAAAAAATAGAAACATTTTATGATGACATCTCCCAGATTACGGAAGAAGAAAAGACAACATATACTATACTCATGGGAGACTTCAAAGCGAAAGTTGGGAAGTCGAAAAATGGAGAAGCATGTATGGGAAAATTTGGAGTGGGAGAAAGGAATGAAAGAGGAGAAATGCTCGTAAATTTTACTGAAAAGTTTAACATGAGAATAATGAACACATTCTTCCACAAAAGAACAGGGAGAAAGTGGACCTGGGGAAGCCCAAATGGAGAAACAAAGAATGAAATCGACTTCATTATAGCAGATAAGAATAACACGATCACAAATGTCACAGTTATCAACAAATAAATATAGGTAGTGATCACAGAATAGTGGGATGCACAGCCAGATTCAATTTCAGAAGTGAAAGAGAGAAGATGATTAAAGATAAAAAGATATGCCCAATAACAGTAAATGAAAACAAAGCAGCCTTTCAGTTGGAAATAAGGAACAGATTTCAGGCTCAAAGTAATGCTGAATGTGACACTGATGAACTGAATTACAGACTAACAAAAGTGCTAAGAGAATCGGCGGAGGTAGTAGGAAAACCTAATACAACCAAAGCCAAGAAGTATTCAGAAAGGACACTCGAGCTTATGAAAAAAAGGAAGGAAATGAAAGTAAAAACAAAGAAGGACGAAATAGAACGAGCGGAATTAAATAAGCTTATCAACAAAAGACAAAGAGAAGAACAAAGAAAGAGAAACATGGATCAGAACAAAGAAACCATCAAAAATGGAAAAAGTCTGAAACAGGTCCGAAGTAAAATGGCACTAGGAATGCAACAAATGACATCACAGAAGGAAAGAAAATAAAACGGTGAAATCATTAAATGCCGAGATAAGATGGTGAAGAGAGTTGAAGAATTTTACAAAGAACTGTATGCATCAAAGACAGTAGTACCAATAGCTAACTTTTCAGTTGACAAAAGTGAAATTCCTGAGGTAACACCAGACGAAATAAATTTTGCTCTTAAAAATATGAAAAGAGGGAAGGCTCCAGGAAAAGATGGAATAGTAACAGATTTACTGTTGGATGGAGATTACCCACTGTATCAAACAAGAAAATTCCAAAACATGGTGTAATGCAATCGTTATTTTACTCTACAAAAAAGGTGACTCAAAAGATCTTAGTAACTATCAACCCATTAGCTTATTATCCGTCATTTACAAACTCTTCACTAAAGTCCTTACGAACAGAATAACAACAATTTTGGAGAAGAACCACCCTCGTGAACAAGCAGGATTCCGAAGCGGGTATTCAACCACCGATCATCTACACACAATGAATCAGCTAATTGAGAAAACTACAGAATATAATAAACCACTGTTTTTAGGTTTTGTTGATTACGAAAAGGCTTTTGATTCAGTGGAACACATAGCAATTATAAATTCACTGCGAGAACAAAGAGTGAATGAGAATATTGTAAAACTGCTCAAAAACATTTATAAAGAGGGAACTGTTACAGTTATATTACATAAGGACTTGGAAAAAATTAAGATTGAGAAGGGCGTGCATCAGGGAGATACAATTTCACCAAAATTATTAACAGCATGCCTAGAAAGTGTTTTCAGAAAGCTACTGTAGATAGGGAAAATAAAAGAATGAACATAGATGGAGAAAAGCTAAACCATTTAAGATTTGCAGATGACATTGTCCTAATCTCAGAAACAGCGGAGGCATTGCAAGAAATGTTAAATGACCTGAAGAGAGAAAGTCTGAAAGTAAGATTGAAGATGAACCGGAGTAAAACTAAAGTAATATTTAATCCACAAACACCAAAGAGAGTCATCAGAATAAGCGATGAAATTCTTGAAGAAGTTGAGAAGTACAACTACTTGGGACAAATACTAAAATTAACAAAAGATCATGATAGCGAAATAAAAAGAAGCATTACAATTGGATGGAAAGCTTTCGGTAAACAAAGAGACATTATGAAAAGTAGCTTGCCAGTTTGAAAGAAACAAAAAGTATATAACGAATGCATAATTCCAGCTGTGACGTATGGTTGTGAGACCTGGAAAATGGCCAGATCAATGGAAAATAAATTAATCCATTCTCAGAGAGCAATGGAAAGGTTAATGTTGGGAATATCTTTAACAGACAGGAAATGATCAACTTGGGTGAGAGAGCAGACTAAAGTCAAAGATATTATAGAAGTTATAAAACAAGAGAAATGGAGGTGGGCAGGCCATATAGCAAGAATAAAGGATAACAGATGGAGCAAGAGGCTGACAGACTGGACACCAAGAGATTGTAAGCGCAGCAGAAAAAGGCCAGACAGGAGATGGAGAGATGAGATAGAGAAATTTGCAGGGAAAACGTGGCAAAGATTGGCCTAGTCAAGGAATTCGTGGAAAAGGTTGGGGGAGGCCTTTGTTCAGCGGTGGACTAGTTATGATTGATGATGATGATGATGATGATGATATACAGTAATCCCTCCAATATCCGATGTAATAGAGCCAAAGGCATGTTTGGATAGTGATCCTGTACGGATATTTGGCCCAAGCCTCCTGGACTTGTACTTATGGACCCTAATTTAGAAAAACACCTGTCCAACTCCCTCTGGACATGCATAGCACCTATTTAAGACCCAAATCACACCAATAAGGGACATAAAAGACTGAAATAATTGCAAAAGAACCATAAAATGAGGTTTTAGAGGTAGGTTTATACAATATTAAACATTCTGGGTACTTACAAGTCCCTGGCTCCTGGACTGGTAGTTATGGACCCTAACCTAGCCTAACTCAGAAAAACACCTCCCTACTGCACATGCATAGCACCTAAGACACTATTCACACCAATAAGGGACATAAAAGAGTGAAATGAGGTGTTAGAGGTAAGTATGGAAAATACAGTACAGTACAATATGAAACATTCTGTGTACTTACAGCAAGTCCCTGGCCATCTGGATGAATAATCCACCTCCTCTCAGACTCTGACAGTAAGAAAGAGTTCTTGAAGCACTTGCAGTACACTGTTCATGAAGTCTTGCACAGAACTTAGTCATTTGCACTCAGAATTCCATTCTCATAACACTGCGCACTCTTGTCTTATGTGTGCTCCATTGTACCTTAATGAAATAAGTGTTGCACTCTGCACTTAGTCTTTCCACTCATAAAACCATTTTCAAAACAAAACACACCCTAGTTAATTTAAGTTACATTAACAGTCCATTAAATCTTTGTCTTTTCACTCAGAACTCAAATTCCTTAACACTATGCACTGTTTTTTTTTCAGTGCACAGCATTGTAAATTCCCGTGTGGTCTAGTGGAGAAGTTCTTGGCATCTAATCACTGTCAGAGTCTGAGAGTAGCATGTGCAGGTGACCTAGGGGTTCGTCGCTGAGTCGTGGTGATGGCGTACCCACTGCAAACGACACTGACGAGAGGCGCAAACTCACATTGAGTGGTGACTCCACGGTGCCTGATGAGCTGAGCTGTGGCTCGGAGCATGAGGGCCTGTCTTGGGGAGGCAATGGAGTGGAGCCAGGGCTGGGCACAGCGGGGGTCATGGGCCTGAAAAAGCTGTCAATGGTTGATTGACGCAAGGAACGATGATTTTGACGATTAATGATGCGCTGCCTGAAAGCGCGCACTTCCTCCACAATTCCCAAGGGCCCCATCTCCCTGTCTCAGTCCGGATGCTCCAGGTAGTCCAGAACAAACTCTAGGTGTTCCCGGAGTGCGCTCAGCTTGGGGATGGCTGGAGTAGTGTCACACTGAGAGGAGTCCGCATCATCGTCGCCGTCCTCATCGGAATCTTCAAGCTGGGTACTGACACCTGCAACTGAAGATGCAATCTCGATATCAGACAATGTCTGATACCCAGGATCGCCCTCGTCATCATCCAAGCACTCACGCACTTCGTCCACATCAACATCGTCCCCATGCACAGGTAGACTTGCATGGAAGTCATCCAAGTCAAAACCTAGGAAATCATATTCCACATCCGTTCCGAGAAGCAGATGAGACCAACCATTTTTTAGAGTCTTGACAGGGATTTCCTTCCATGCCCTGGCCCAGTTGTAGATGGCAGACTTGGTGTTGTAGCGGTGAAGGTTTTCCAAAGTTCGCTGGCCTCACGTGTCCCGTCCCTCCCTACGCTCGTCCTCGTCCTCGAGAACAACCATCACCTCGTCCAGGAACTTCCGGCGGTACAGCCTCTTTGTTGCCACGATCACTCCTTGGTTCATTGGTTGGATGAGAGCAGTAGTAATAGGTGGCAGAAACATGCACCTAATGTGCCCATTCTCAGTCACCAACTCCTTGTCGCACGGGTGGGCAGGTGCATTGTCGAGGAGAAGGAGGGCCTTTATCTAGTTGCATGGGATTCCCAGTTTCTCCATCTGGTAATGGATGACCTCCTTGATGAAATGGCAGTGGAACCAGTCTTTGAAGATCTGGGCTGTGAACCATGCCTTCAAGGAATGGTACCAGATGACAGGAAGGACAACCATCACCCCACGAAGACACCAAGACTGCTTTGCACGGACAACAATAACAGGCTTGAGCCGGTGCATGCTGTTAGCACTGGCACAACACAAAGCAAATATCCATTGCTTGCAGAGCTTGTGGCCAGGTACACGCTTCTCCATCTCCTCGGCTAGAGTGTTCGTAGGCAAAGAGCGATAGAATAAGCCAGTTTCGTCAGCATTGTAGACTTGACCGAGAGTGAGGCCCTCCCTGTCGATCAAGCCCTTCACCTTGTGCCAAAACTCGTCTACTCCATCCTCGTTGGCGTCCAAAGCTTAGCCATGAGACTTACAGTTGGTAAGGCCATGTCGTAACTTGAACACGAAGAGCCAACCTTTGGATGCCTTGAAGTCTAGGGCATCGTGAAGCCTTGCGAACTTCTCAGCAGCAGCCTTCAGCTCCATGCCACACACCATCACACCAGCAGCACGTTGCTGTTGATACCAAATCAACGTGGAGAGGTCGACTTCTGCATACTTGGGAGTATACATCACCTTCCTCTCCACGTTGCGTTTGCTTTTCGATGAGAAGTCAGCTGTGTACTGCATGAGTTTGTTGCGGGATCTCTTGATATCAAACAAAGTAGATCGGGCCAGGTTGAATTCACGGAGGATGCGTGAGGTAGACCATCCCCCATCCACCTTGTCCAATATCTCCCTCATCTTCTCCAGGGTCAAAACTACTCTCTTCCTCTTCTCAGTCGGTGGGGTCATCATCACACACATGAAGGAGAGGCACGAGAGCAGCAGGAGAGCCTGCTGCAGGTAAGGCACCACCACAAAAGCAAGCATGTGGGCGGCCATGACGACGAGTGTGCACACACAACAAGAGATGGGCGGTAAATGGGGAGGATGCAGGGGCGCTCTAGCGGATGTCAGCGGAACAACGCACCAGAACACAGCTGGCCTGTGCCACATGCTCCAGCTTCAAATTATGTGCGGGAAAAAGTCGTTTTTTTTTTTTTTTCGGTTTTTGGCCCATTTTGGGAATATTGGATCCCGGGAAGAAAATGTCCGGTTATTGGGGTGAATATATATATATATATATATATATATATATATATATATATATATATATATATATATATGTATGTATATATATATATATATATATATATATATATATATATATATATATATATATATATATATATATTAGGGTGGATAGTTTTTACACTTTTTCTTTGACATTCAAAATTCAAAAGTTTTCAAAGGTGTGGTCTTTTGTGGAAATACTCACAGTGAAGTAAATCGTTTCTGCAGCAATATCTTGTGCCTCCCCAACGAGCTCAAAAATTTAAAACATCTAGCAAAAATACAGCATTTTCAGATATTTTAAACATTACAAGCCATGCATAAATCATATAGCGATAGTTATAAATGTTTTCTCATTTTCATCTCTAGCTTATAGAGGAAATATGGTTGCCGTTAAATATAATGGAATTTATAATCAAAGAATCATGAATTTCAATCATTTTTCGAAATATTTCTAATTATCACAAAAGTGACAAAGATGCTTCTAATATTTAAAAAAAAAAAAAATGAATGTAATGTTAGAGAGCATAAATGTCAGCGTTAAAAATCTAAGTGCTGTAGCTTTACATCTGCCTCCCGAAATGCTCTATTTTAATAGCTGTTTATCGTCTTTCCTGCTCATTGCAAAGTTAAAAGAAATAGATTACCATGATGAGAAATTCAAGGAATACATTGTATTTCAGTCAAGTGTATACAGCTCTTCGCTTATTTTGCTAAAAATATACTAACAAAATAACCCAAAACTAACCACGTGGAAGTGGCTGTATTTCGAGTTCTACCCTAACCCAGCCCATCTACTCTACCGTACTGGAATTTATCTACAGTACTTATCAGAAAGAGACTTGAATTGTGACTTTTTGTCAAATTTTGACATTTGTTTGCATGACTGAAGAGTAGTTCTAATGAAACCATCTCTTTTCTGTGCCCCAACCACTAATGCTGAGGCTTCTGTCACCAGCTTGACGTGACGTTCCACAGCCTGGAATTGACAGGCTGTGGAACATCACAGCCTGAGTATGACAAGGAACATCGGCTGCTGGAGCGACATCAACAGGATATACACCACTTTTCACCATGTTGTTGATGTCATCCATTGGCAAATCTGTAGTGACATGTAGCTCTGTCACTTGGACATTGCTGTTATGCCAGTTTATCATGTGGGGGTAAGTTTCAGCATCAAAGTTTAGTGATGGAATTTTGAATGCTCTGCTTCTGTCTTGTGATCGTTTCCTTGCATTTAAAATCCTTCGCCAGCCCAGCCCTCTGATGTGTTTATCGTCATCAAAGATCGATTCTCAGGATGAGCAAAATATGCTTTCCTTTGAATCACTTTTTACAATCTTAAACATATCAGGAGGGAAAGATTTTGCACAAGAGATAGTTTCATGAAGGTGTTTCGCTGCAAACTTCAGAGAAGAATTGTTTCTGATCTTGAATAACATTGGTACATAAACTTTCATAATGAAATGCATGATCTTTTCAAGAGTTTCTGGTGATTCTTCCGTTGCAACGTACAGTCGCAGAACCCTTTTTGCCGTTGTTAACAATCTCCAGTGAGCTACTTTGCCTGGACTTCGTTGAGCCAGTGACTCGTCACAATGACCTCTAGACACAGTGTTGTAAATATTAAACAAGTACAGTATCTCTGATCAGTACTCAGATTTGCAGAATCATTCTGAATGTCTTCTGCTTCAACAGTATTGAAATTCACAACAAGAAGTTTTTCACAGTTTAAGAAAAGCAGCTTTCCAATCAGCCCTGTGAATCCTTTAAGTCCAATTGTTGATCCATCTAATTCAGTGATCAAATGCCAAAAAGGAAGTTCATTAGCTTGGAGCAAGGAAATGACCCATTGCAGTGGTCTTTTCAGTTCTCTCTCCATTATGCCTACCACACCACCATTTTGTCCTGTAATTACCACTGTTTCATCACAACCTATTGCCTTTATCTCTGATGTGTCAACTTTATTCGAGTGGAGGAAGTAACATTTCAGAACAGATATTTTTGGCAGTTCCCGAGGATGGGCAGATATGCCCTAAGTACTTGAAGAAGGCTCTTGCAAAATAGTGGTGTGTTCTTCGTTCAAGGTCCTTTTACGTTGAGTTCTTCCTGTTCCTTCAGTTATTAGCGTCATAATCTTATGGCCAGCAAAGTAGATTCCAATGAGTGGTTGAATTGCCTTTACTTGAATCTAAATTTCTGTTCTTGCTGTTGTATGTGCTGTTGTATTTTATTTCTGTCAATAACTCCTTCCGTCTGATCTGTCATATCAAGGTCGTCTAGAACAGCATTTGCCACAGAAGCAGCAACTCTGTCAGATAATACACCATGATCACACGCAATTGTAAGAGATTGCAGGCTTCTTTTCTTGTTCATTTCTTTCAGTTTTTTGTTTTGCACTAGTAGGAAGTTGTTGAGAAAATTATCTAACACTGTCTTCATTTGCTAAACTTGTACTGCAATATAATTCAGTTTCACGCAAGTCATTGCCTGAACTGGGACCAGCTGTTGCTTGTTTTCTACTCAACCGTTTTTTATTTCTCTTGGTTGTGGTAGCATCCAAAGATTCAATAACCATTGTTCTTTTTGTTCTACGGTCCATTAAAAATTCTCGCTCCATATGTGACACTCTTCTTCTCACACTTGCAGTTCTTGAAGTCCTTACATTTGCAAGCAGCAACATGAAATAGTCTGTTCTGATAATCTTTTTGAAAAGCTTGAACTTTCTTTTGATAACTTTGAACGCCCTTCCTTCCTTTTGCTGGCTTCTGTAGTATTTTGTATTTGTTGTGATAGCTCTTCAGCATCTGCAAAATACGCCCATAAGAGACCGTTGCCACACAGCCTTTACCAGTGAAATGATGGAGACCCTAATCTCAGAAAATGTTGGCTCCTTTTTAGATGTCTTCAAATTCTGCCTCACACATAGAATCTCCTTACATCATTATGTGTCAGAAGACAGTTCAGTTTTAAATGTTATGTTGTCCCATAAAATGAATACAGACTCGAAAGTCTTGTTTCTTGGGAGGTAATCCTCACTCAGTATTCAGTCCAATCAGAGGTATCTGTAGGAGGCAAACTTGTGAGGTGCTACTTCAATAACCGATGAATGAAGACTAACTGCAAGTGAAAGAAAAAGAGGACACATGTAACATGAGAAAAAAAGGGGTGCGTAGGCGTTTGGAGGGTATGCACTGCATGACATTATGCTTATTGGGGGAGGCAGATGTTATACTAGAACACCGAGACTTTACACACGGTCATTTACCCTGCCATACATTGCATTTTTGTAACGTCTGTGATTTTTAGGAACATTTTGAAAAAATTATTAAATCTTATAAAAAATTAATCAATAATTCCTAAGTTGGGGAGGCAGAGCATATTTCAAGCAGAATTATACTGTGTGTTTAGGATGCAAGTTAGAAGACATTAATAACTATTGCTATATGATTTATGCCTTGTTTATAGTTTTTAACAAATCCTGCAAATCCCATGATTTTTGCTTGATTTTTTTCATTTTTCGAGCTCGTTGGGGAGGCAGAAGATACTGTGGCAGAAAATTTTTATTTCACTGTGAATTTTTCGTCGTGAATACACAACTTTTGAACACTACTGGATTTTGAATTTCAAGAAAAAGTGTAAAAACTATCCACCCTAATACACACACACACACACACACACACACACACACACACACACACACACACACAATCTCATCTCATCTCATGAGCCGTGTGAGTATCCATTGCAGGACCGGCCTATCCATACTGAAGTGGGGACGATACAGCCAACGTACCCCTACCAAATGGCTTAGGCTGTCTGGTAGAGATTGTATGTAGGGTGAGAAGTGTTTGTAAGTGTAATTGTTGTGTTGTAGTGGCTTATATATATATATATATATATATATATATATATATATATATATATATATATATATATATATACAGGGTGTTTCGTAATTATACCGACAAAATTTCAGGGTGAAATCCTGACAAGAAATTGAACGTAATATCCTATATGATTTTTCCCCAAAACAGAATAAATAAAGAGGAAGAGATTATTGAAGCAAAAAGCTTGCACAGCCAAAGCCTGTCGCCGAACGATCGAACACTTCAAATGGCCCACCCCCCCGCCCCACCCACACCACCCCCCAGACCCCTATCCTCTATAGGGTAATCGAGGGAAGTTGTTAAAGCTTCTCATACGAGCGGACCTTACTAAATCAATCGTTATCTCTCTGTAGCTTGAGTTCTGCGATGCTTAGGTGTGAGTCATGTGTCAGTGATAATCCATTGTTACGGAACAGAGAAAGATAATGTACACTTTAAGTGAGAATGCTAAAAATCACCACTGTCCCGCAAAGTTCCAGGTTCAAAACAAAAGAGCTAGGTAAAATTACAAGTTAAGTTTAATGCACAAACTAACAACAAAACATTCAGGACTCATAAGGATAATGTAATGGCAAATAAACAGGCTAAATATATGGTTAACTGCAATAGCCTCTATTAACACGAAATTAGCAAGAGTAAATTTATCTAAGTCAGCCCTGATAAAATGAGATACCAGATAATACTCAGTGAATGCCAGATAAATAATTACAGATACAAACTATTATCAAAAATGACTGACATAAAGAACCCTACATAAATTACAAAAACTTCACTAGGCCTACAAATTAAACTTATGCTATACAGTACAAGGAAAAAATGCAATAACAGTTATACTCAAATTACACACAGGTGCTAGATGGTTGGAGACTTCTTGAGCACTCACAATAATAATATCTGTACAGGGGAGGACAGAGATGTGAACAAAATGAGGAGCAGATCTAAGTGGCAATGATGCAGAGACTGAGCTCATTATATAGGGGCCGGCAGAGCCTGATACAACTTGTAAGAGGACGCGCAAATGAAAGCCATGGGGAAATAGAGTTCACAATCCCGCTCTGGACAACAGAGAGAACGACTTACTCTACTATAACGGTAGAAGGGGGGGACTGAGGCAGAACACGCTCGTGATCAAACATGCAGCAACTGTGCGTTAAAATTACACAAAGGATGATGAAATCATAGGCTAAGTAACACCTCCCCACAAAGAAAAAAGAAATTTACAAAGGAAATTTCTTATTACTCTAAAACAATCTGTATATGGCATTACAGACCATGCAAAGGTCTTTTCTAATGTTACAAAAAATGAGATCTCCCTAGCACGTTCAGTCATAGGTACTTGCCAGTATCCCTTTAACAAATCAAACTTACTTATGTACCTAGCCTTTCCAATCTTGTCTATGCAATCTTCCACACGAGGGAGAGGGTAAGTGTCTGTTTTAGTTATCTGATTAACACGTCTGTAGTCGATGCAAAGCCTCTGTGACCCACCTGGCTTAGGGACCAGAGTGACAGGAGAACTCCACTCGCTCTGACAGGGCTCAATCATCTTGTGGTCCAACAGGTAGCCAAGCTCCTTCTGGATGAGAGGAACTTTCACTGGGTTCACACGGTAAGGAGGCAATTTAATTGGCTTTGCGTCTCCAACATCGACATCATGCATCAACACAGTGGTTCTTCCTGGAGTGGCACGGAACACTTGCGGGTACTCCTGCAGTAATGCCGAAAACTCCTGCCTTTCCTTGGGTGGTAGATGAGAAAGCTTAGTCTGGAGATCATTCATGATATCAGGATTCTTCCCCAAACTGTCACTCAGGCTCATACTGCATGGGAGAACTTCACTTGTAGACTCGGGTGGAACAGCTACAGTGCAGACTGGATTATTTTCGTCCCGCCTGTGATATAACTTTAGCATGTTGATGTGACATAGTTGCTTGCTGTTTCTACGGTCTGGTGTGGCGATGACATAGTTGACATCACTGAGTTTCTTCTCCACGAAATAAGGACCACTAAACTTGGCTTGAAGAGGTTGCCCATGCACTGGTAGCAGAATCAAAACCTGATCTCCTGGCTGAAAGTGGCGTAACCTGGACTTCTTATCATACCAAGTCTTCATCTTCTCCTGAGCAGCTCCTAAATTCTCTCTCGCCAGCTGTAAAGCAGTGGACAGCCGTTCTTTGAAATTCATCACATACTCCAGCAGGTTGACGTCATCTTCCTCCGACAGCCAGCATTCCTTGAGTAGCTTAAGGGGTCCTCTTACTTCATGGCCAAACAGTAGTTCAAAAGGTGAGAAGCCCAGTGATTCATTTGGAGATTCTCTTGCAGCAAACACAACGAATGGAAGACCTTTATCCCAGTCTTTCTGATGTTCCAAACAGTATTTCTTGAGCATCGATTTGAGTGTTTGATGATATCTCTCCAACGCTCCTTGGGTCTGGGGATGGTAAGCTGAAGACGTGATCTGGGTGATGCCCAACTCTTTCAGAGACTGCTTGAAAACGTTTGACATGAAATTACTTCCCCGGTCGGACTGTACCTCCTTAGGCAGACCAAACTTTGTGAAGAACCCCAGCATTTCCTTAACCACGTTCTTTGCTGAGATGTTTCTAAGTGGAATGGCTTCAGGATAACGAGTAGCCATATTAATCATGGTCAACACATAAGAAAATCCTGAAGAAGTCTTAGGAAGAGGGCCCACAATATCCACCAACACACGGGTGAAAGGCGCCTCAAAAGGAGGAATGGGAACTAGAGGTGCAACCTTTTCGGTCTGATTACACTTCCCCACAACTTGACAGGTGTGACAAGACTTACAATACCAGGAAACATCCCTGAAGATACCTGGCCAGTAGAAGTGTTTCAAAATGCGTGCCACAGTCTTCCTCACTCCAAGGTGTCCTGCCAAACTGGAATCATGAGCCACTCTAATGATATCCTGCCTACAAACACGAGGGATGATAACTTGATGAACAAACTCCCATTCACAGTCGGCTGATGCTGTTGGGGGTCTCCACTTCCTCATAAGTACTCCTGACTTTACATAATAACAAGTAGAAGCACCGGCTGACTCTTCTTCACTGTAAGCAGAGTTAGCTAGACCTTTCAACTCAGGGTCAGCAACCTGCAACTCAACCAACTCTTGACGAGACAAATTATCAACACTACGGGGTACTGCCTCATCTGGTGAGTGGTCCAAATTAGCAAGAAAAGTGTCAGCTAGGATAACATCATCATCATCATTATCCTCTAAATCACCAGTAACTTTAGACTTAGCCCTAGTGACAGCACATACAGGGAACACATCAGGGACATCACAATCCTGGGACACAGCCACTGGCTCACCAGACAACTGAGGAGCTGGACACACTTGACTTCCACCAATATCATTTCCAAGTAAGAAAGTTACACCTGACATTGGGAGTGTCTCAACCAACCCAACCATAACGGAACCATTAACAAAACCAGACTCTAAATTCACTCTGCACAGAGGGACAGAGAAATAATTATTCCCTACACCTTGTAAGATTACAGTTTCATCAGAGGAATTAACATTAGAGCCTAGAACACTGGTCAGCATAAGGGATTGGCAAGCACCTGTATCACGATATATTTGAACTGATTTCCTGTCATTACTGTCCAGAGGACTGACAAAACCATCAGACAGGAAATTAGCACATGAACTCTTGAGAGTGTCACCCACGTTACTGCTCAAAAGAGGAGCTCCATCATGAGAATTTAAGTTACCCCTCAAAGCAGGTTCAGTTAACTCAGTTAAAGAATTCTGGGAACTCTCAAGAGTGGACACTAGACCAATTGACTGAATATTTAAAGACTCCTTTTTGTTCACATCACGCTGTCTCCTGAAACATTTCTCCGTAGTATGACCAAGCTTACTACAATAAGTACATTTACTTTTCTGAAATCTAGAGGTGAAGCTGGTATTTACTTCCTGAGAAACATCATCCTTATTCTCTTTCCTGTTACCTGTACTCTGAGTAGAGGCAACGTACTTACTCTCAGCTTTCCCTTTTTCTCTAGAATATCTCTTGTGAGTGAGAACATACTCATCAGCTAAAACTGCAGCATCAGACAAATTATCTATTCTTTTCTCATCAAGATATAGGCTTACATCTTTATAAATACACCTTTTGAAATCCTCCAGCAAAATCATCTGCTTAAATTTACCAAAATCAGAATCCACATTCTTAGAATTTAACCACTGCTCTAACAAATCTTCTTTGATTCTTGCATACTCAACATGGGATTGCTTATCTTGCTTGTAAGTTGTCCTAAATTTTACTCTATAGGCTTCAGGAACAAGCTCATAGGCCTTAAGAATCAAGCTCTTAACTACATCATAATTATCAGATTGATCCTGAGGCAAAGATGCATAAGTTACTTGAGCTTTACCGGTGAGAACAGTTTGAAGGAGTACTAGCCAATACTCCTTAGGCCAATTAAAACCTGTAGCTACCCTCTCAAACAACTGAAAATACTTTGTTAAATCAGATTCATTAAAAGGAGGGACAAGTTTAACATTTTTAGCCACATCAAAATCATCAGAGCAAGATGATCCAGTTCCACCTTGTTTCATGCGATACTCATGGTCTGCCTGAATCCTGGCAAGTTCAACTTGTGCCTGTATCTGTGCCTCCTGAATCCGAGCCTGAGATTCCGCCTCCTTAGCCTGAGACTCAGCCTCCTTGGCACGTGCTTGAAATTCAGCCTCCTTTACACGAGACTCCGCCTCCTTAGCACAAGTCTCCTGCAGGGCTAGCTGTAACTTAGCTAATTCAATCTGCGTTTGCTCATTTGGAGGAGTTACATTAAACAAGCTTTTATTAATCATACCAACAATTTGATCTTTAGAATGATGAGAGTGAACTGCAATTCCCAATTGTTGAGCAACAAGCTTAAGTTCATTCTTTGTTCTGTTTTCTATATCACACACTGTTTGCACATTTGACAAATAATCTTTGGCTTCATCAAGTGTAGTAATAGTAGCCATCATGAATAAGTAACAGTCACAAAATATCAAGCAATATCCTTATGATAATATCCTGAATATCCTGATAAGAGGTCGCCAAATTTATGTTACGGAACAGAGAAAGATAATGTACACTTTAAGTGAGAATACTAAGAGTCACTACTGTCCCGTAAAGTTCCAGGTTCAAAACAAAAGAGCTAGGTAAAATTACAAGTTAAGTTTAATGCACAAACTAACAACAAAACATTCAGGACTCATAAGGATAATGTAATGGCAAATAAACAGGCTAAATATATGGTTAACTGCAATAGCCTCTATTAACACGAAATTAGCAAGAGTAAATTTATCTAAGTCAGCCCTGATAAAATGAGATACCAGATAATACTCAGTGAATGCCAGATAAATAATTACAGATACAAACTATTATCAAAAATGACTGACATAAAGAACCCTACATAAATTACAAAAACTTCACTAGGCCTACAAATTAAACTTATGCTATACAGTACAAGGAAAAAATGCAATAACAGTTATACTCAAATTACACACAGGTGCTAGATGGTTGGAGACTTCTTGAGCACTCACAATAATAATATCTGTACAGGGGAGGACAGAGATGTGAACAAAATGAGGAGCAGATCTAAGTGGCAATGATGCAGAGACTGAGCTCATTATATAGGGGCCGGCAGAGCCTGATACAACTTGTAAGAGGACGCGCAAATGAAAGCCATGGGGAAATAGAGTTCACAATCCCGCTCTGGACAACAGAGAGAACGACTTACTCTACTATAACGGTAGAAGGGGGGGACTGAGGCAGAACACGCTCGTGATCAAACATGCAGCAACTGTGCGTTAAAATTACACAAAGGATGATGAAATCATAGGCTATGTAACACCATAAATAGGATTTTGCGTTACTAATGCTGAAATGTACACTCTAATTTGACATAATACGTTTCCATGTTTCGATGGTTCGTTTTGTATTCTAGGGTTCATATTGCACCAGGATTTGTCCAAGAGTGCATTGCAATAATTGATATGCGTTTTAATTATTTATTATTTCATTTTATTGTATTTATTGAAACATAAACTATAAAAGCCATTCCCATACATTTATTAAACGACGGGCCAAGGGCGGACGAGTTACTACTATCGTTTCTGACATTACAGTCATGAAACTCGAAGCCTCGGGATCAATTCAAGGCCTACGGATCTGCTCGAATCCCGTGATAGAGCTATTGTTAAGCGTTCGGACACTGTTTTAAGGCGTTGCCTTCGTCACAGCCAGTAATGTCCCTATCATTTCCCAGCAGCAAGCTGAGTAAAAGAATAAGCGCAAAAGTGCTATGTTCCATTGGACAAATGTATTCCGTTTCGTATGCCTTCCATAACATTATTTTCAATCTCAATATGATTTTTAGATTTCATGGACAGTTATTAACAACATCAGATTCTTGTTCCAAGTTATGTAAAATCAATTTCAGAGCATTCTGCTAGGATCCTAGCAAGTCCTGTAACTCTCATGTAATACGTTTCGTTATTTTCTTACTTAGGCATTTTCACATAGAATCTGTTCATCTATTTAAGCACAAAGTTTGTCGGTATAATTCTGAAACACCCTGTACATATATATATATATATATATATATATATATATATATATATATATATATATATATATATATATATATATATATATATATATATATATATATATATATATATATATATATATATATATATATATATATATATATATATATATATATATATATATATATATATATATATATATATATATATATATATACCTAGGCTGCTTCTCCCAAGGAAAGGGAGGTAGCCGAGACAGGACGACACACTCCCCATTTACTCATCCATTCAAACACATTCATTCGCATCTTAGCCCCAAAGGGGAGAAGGGACAGATCCTCACAGCACCACACCGCACAAGGGTCAACTGCATAGTGCAATCAGTGACATCCGCAGCAGGGCCCGACAACAGAGCTGGTTTACCCCTGCCACATCATAATAGACCCATCCCCTTACCCGCACCTGACCTGACTAGCTGATCAGACCAAATGCGGGAGAATATCCCCTCAGGGCTGCATCATCATTTATTCATTCACAATTTCTCTCCATTTATTTCTGTCACGCACAGCCACTCTTCCTTGCACATACCTCTCACATCCAGCGCTCTCTTCACACTGTCCATCCATCCTATTCGTGGTCTTCCTCTCAGCCTTACACCTGTCACATCAGAGCTAGTTATCTTTTTCACCAATTGCTCATTATCCGTTCTCTCCACATGCCCAAACCATCGCAACACCCTCTGCTCAACTCTACCAGCCATCTCCCAAACAACTCCAGTTCTCCTTCGCACTTCATCATTTCACACTCAATCCATATGCGTCACTCCACACATATTCCTTAGACACCTCATCTCCATTACATTCAAACTTTTCCTCACTGCTACACCCATATTCCACGTTTCAGCCCCATACAACGCAGTCGGTATCACAACACCCTCATACAGCCTTCTCTTTACATCCATTCTAAGCGAACGACATCTAAACACTTTTTTCATTCCTCCCAGCACCTTTCCTACTTCATTCATTCTAAACTTCACTTCTGCATCTATTCTTCCATCCACAGCAACATGTGACCCTAAATATTTAAAACACTCTACCTCCTCAAGCAACTCGCCATTCAAAACTATATTCATCCCCCTACCATCTACCAACCTCGTACACTTCATCAATTTACTCTTATTCTCATTTACTTTCAATTTCCTCCTTTCACACACTCCTCCAAACTCCTCTACCAACTGTCTCAATCTCTCTTCTGAATCAGCCTGCAGTGCAGTATCATCTGCAAACAGCAGCTGCTTCAGATTCCACTCTCCACCTTCAACATTCACCAGACTCAGACCTCCACCTAAAACTCTTGCATTCACCTCCCTTGCAACACCATCCATATAAATATCAAACAACCAAGGAGACATCACACATCCCTGTCGCAGCCCCACTCTCACGGGAAACCAATCACTCACAGCATTTCCCACTCTTACACACGCTCTACTATTTACATATAAACTTTTCACCCCTTTTAGTAACCTATCATCAAGTCCATACAATCTTAAAACAGTCCACAAAGCCTTCCTATCAATTCTATTATATGCTTTCTCTAAATCCATGAATGCCCAAAACACATCCTTGCCTTTCGCTAAATACTTTTCACACACATGTCTTACAGCAAACACCTGATCCATGCATCCCCTCCCTCTCCTAAAGCCACACTGCTTATCACCAATCACTCCCTCTGTACCCTCTCTAATTCTCATAATTAACACTCTACCATAAACCTTACCTACAACACTCAACAGACTTATACCCCTAAAGCTAGTACATTCATACTTATTACCCTTGCCTTTATACAACGGCACCACACAAGCTCTTGCCGAGTCAACTGGCACCATACCTTTCACAAAGCACACATTCAACAATCTTACTAACCAGTCAACAATAGTCACTCCACCACCCTTCAGGCATTCCACGCACACCCATCCATACCTGCAGCTTTCCCTGTTTTCATCTCCTTTACTGCATTCTCCACTTCCTCCTTCGTGATCAAAGAATCATTCAGCTCTCCCAACACATTTATTCCTTGCACCCTTCTATCTGCCACAATCTCAGCCACCCTTTCCTCCTCTACATTTAACAATCTTTTAAAATACTCTGCCCATCTCTTCCATACTGCATCCATCTCAGTTAACATCCTTCCATTCTCTGCTTTTACTCGCTCTTCCTTCCCAGACTCTCCCTTTCGCACCCTTTTCACCTCATTCCAGAACAATTTCTTATTCTGTTGAAAATTCTCAGTCAGCTGCCTACCCCACCTCTCATCTGCTGCCACTTTCACATCACGCACAGCCCTTCTCGCCCTATTCCTCTTTTCCTTATACCTCTCATATGACACCTCATCCCTCCTCTGCAGCCACACATCATATACACGTCTTCTCTCAGCCACAGCCATACTTACTTCCTCGCACCACCATTCACTTCCTTTTCTTACACACACACACACACACACATATATATATATATATATATATAATATCTCACTCCTGGTTACGTGGGGATCTGCGTGACAAACTGTGAGTATTCGCTTAGCAAAACTGAAGAGTTTGACAACGTAAAGATGAAGAAATTAGCAAAAAATAACAGTTATTTACCACCAACGAAGAAGAAGAAGTAAAAATAGGAGAAATAAAAGCAGAAGAAAAAGAAGCCAAATAAGAGTTATAATAATAATAATAATCTATCTATCTATCTATATACCTAGGCTGCTTCCCCCAAGGAAAGGGAGGTAGCCGAGACAGGACGACTCACTCTCCATTTACTCATCCATTCAAACACATTCATTCGCATCTTAGCCCCAAAGGGGAGAACGGACAGATCCTCACCGCATCACACCGCACAAGGGTCAACTGCGCAATGCAAGCAGTGACATCCACAGCAGGGCCCGACAGCAGAACTGGTTTACCCCTGCCACATCATAACAGACCCATCCCCTTACCCGCACCTGACCTGACTAGCTGATCAGACCAAATGCGGGAGAATATCCCCTCAGGGCTGCGTCATCACTTATTCATTCACAATTTCTCTCCATTTATTTCTGTCACGCACAGCCACTCTTCCTTGCTCAACAGACATCCCTCTCGCATCCAGCGCTCTCTTCACACTGTCCATCCATCCTATTCGTGGTCTTCCTCTCAGTCTTACACCTCTCACATCAGCTCTAGTTATCTTTTTCACCAATCGCTCATTTTCCATTCTCTCCATATGCCCAAACCATTGCAACACCCTCTGCTCAACTCTACCAGCCATCTCCCGAACAACTCCAGTTCTCCTTCGCACTTCATCATTTCGCACTCGATCCATACGCGTCACTCCACACATACTCCTCAGACATCTCATCTCCATTACATTCAAACTTTTCCTCTCTGCTACACCCATATTCCATGTTTCAGCCCCATATAACGCAGTCGGTACCACAACACCCTCATACAGCCTTCTCTTTACATCCATTCTAAGCGAACGACATTTAAACACTTTTTTCATTCCTCCCAGCACCTTTCCTACTTCATTAATTCTAAACTTCACTTCTGCATCTATTCTTCCATCCACAGCAACATGTGACCCTAGATATTTAAAACAATCTACCTCCTCAAGCAACTCACCATTCAAAACTATATTCATCCCCCTACCATCTATCAACCTCGTACACTTCATCACTTTACTCTTATTCTCATTTACTTTCAATTTCCTCCTTTCACACACCCTTCCAAACTCCTCTACCAACTGTCTCAATTTCTCCTCTGAATCAGTCACCAATGCAGTATCATCTGCAAACAGCAGTTGCTTCAGATTCCACTCTCCTCCATCAACATTTACCAGACTCAGACCACCTAAAACTCTTGCATTCACCTCCCTTACAACACCATCCATGTAAATATTAAACAACCAAGGCGACATCACACATCCCTGTCGCAGCCCCACTCTCACGGGAAACCAATCACTCACAGCATTTCCCACTCTTACACACGCTCTACTATTTACATAAAAACTTTTCACCCCTTTTAGTAACCTACCATCAAGTCCATACAATCTTAAAACAGTCCACAAAGCCTCCCTATCAATTCTATCATACGCTTTCTCTAAATCCTTAAATGCCCAAAACACATCCTTGCCTTTCGCTAAATACTTTTCACACACTTGTCTCACAGCAAACACCTGATCAACGCATCCCCTCCCTCTCCTAAAGCCACACTGCTCATCACTAATCACTCCCTCTGTACCCTCTCTAACTCTCATAATTAACACTCTACCATACACTTTACCTACAACACTCAACAGACTTATACCCCTAAAGCTAGTACATTCATACTTATCACCCTTGCCTTTATACAACGGGACCACACAAGCACTTGCCCAGTCAATTGGCACCATACCTTTCTCAAAGCACACATTCAATAATCTTACTAACCAGTCAACAATAGTCACTCCACCACCCTTCAGGCATTCCACAGCACACCCATCCATACCTGCAGCTTTCCCTGTTTTCATCTCCTTTACTGCCTTCTCCACTTCCTCCTTCGTGATCAAAGAATCATTCAACTCTCCCAACACATTTATTCCTTGCACCCTTCTATCTGCCACAATCTCAGCCACGTTTTCCTCCTCTACATTTAACAATCTTTCAAAATACTCTGCCCATCTCTTCCTTACTGCATCCATCTCAATTAACATCCTTCCATCCTCTGCTTTTACTCGTTCTTCCTTCCCAGACTCTCCCTTTCGCACCCTTTTCACCTCCTTCCAAAACATTTTCTTATTCTGTTGAAAATTCTCTGTCAGCCGCCTACCCCACCTCTCATCTGCTGCCACTTTAGCATCACGCACAGCCCTTCTCGCTCTATTCCTCTTTTCCTTATACCTTTCATATGACATCTCATCCTTCCTCTGCAGCCACACTTCATATGCACGTCTCTTCTCAGCCACAGCCATACTTACTTCCTCGCACCACCATTCACTTCCTTTTCTTACACCACCACCCACACGTCTCACACCACACACCTCTTCTGCATGCTCCACCACAGCACTCTTAAACAACTGCCATTCCTCCTCCACGCTGCCATTTTCCCGATCTTTCACTGCGTTCCACTCATCTTTCAATTTCTCCTGATACTCTATCTTTTTCTCTCTTTTATCCAACTCACTCACTTTCAAAACCTCCCTGCCGCACCTAATCCTCCTAGCTCTCACCCATCTCTTACCTACTCTTAACTTTCCCTCCACCAGGTAGTGGTCAGACATACCTCCACCCTCCCCTCTCAGAACTCTCACATCCAACAATCTTCCTATTACATTCCTAGACACAACCACATAGTCCATCAAGGCTCTATCAACAACCCTTCCACCCTCCTGTCTCACCCATGTATACTTATAAATATCTTTCTTCTCAAACAGCGTATTCCCAATCACCATCTCTCGCTCAACACACATCGCTATCATTCGTTCCCCATTTTCATTTCTTCCAGGCACACCATGCATACCAACTACGCCTTCAACTGCTACATTTCCCACTCTAGCATTCAGATCTCCCATCATTACCACATTCACATTCCCTCCAAAACTCTGCAGACACTCATCAACATCATTCCAGAAAGACTCCCTCTCTTGTTCATCCCTTTCACTACCAGGCCCATATGCACTCACAAACACCCACAACTCACGTTCAAATTTCGCTTTCACCCACATCAGTCTCGATGACACCTCCTTCCATTCAATCACACACTGCTGCACTTCCGGACTCACTAACAAGGCCACACCTTCTCTTGCCCTTCCTCTATCAACACCTGACAATCTTCCATTCATACTTCCAAACATATATTCCCCCTTCCCTTTCATCTTCGTTTCACTCAAAGCTAACACATCCAACTTTCTTCTCACAAACATTCTCCCAATCTCCTCCCTTTTAGCCTCAATTGTACTACATCCACGCACATTCATAGACCCAATCTTCAGGGTACGGGGATAACTCCATCCCCCGTCCCTTTCTCTGGCCTGTCTCTTTTTAGGAACTAAAAAAACAGAGGAGGGGGTCCCTAGTCCCCTCACCCCGCCCCTTTTAGTCGCCTTTTACGACACTCAGGGAATACGGTGGCAGTATTCTTCCTAACACAACCCGGCCGCAGAGTAGTAGCACCACCCCATAGTGCGGCCAGGTTGTGTCCCCCCCGCCACAGGGGCAATAATAATAATAATAATAATAATTTCTTCTTATTGATTTTCCTTCGTGTATCACGTTTTACTTCCTGTAGGGCTGGGTCCAAATTATGGATCTGAGGCATAACGGGGCAGATATCACTTCACTGACAGCACTTTCCACAGTATGAGTGCTGTTACGGGTAGGACTATCTTTTGCTCTGTTTTGATGTTGCCTGGGATGAGGTTGGCGTACTTTCCAGGCCCTGCTTCACAAGGCCTAGTGCTCCAATGACCACTTGTGTTGTTTCGGTCTTCATACCTGACATCCTGCCTATTTCAATCTCTAGGTCTATGTACGTGGACAGTTTCTCTGTCGCTTTCACAAAGGTTTTTGTTTCAGATGGAAGTGCCACATCTATTAGCATGCATCGCTCTTCCTACTTGTTCTTGATGATGATGTCAGGCTTGTTGGCTTTTATCTCTGTCTGTGGAGACTGGCATGTCCCAGAGGATGGTGACATCGTCATTCGCTATGACTGTTGCCGGCTTATTTTCGTACCACTTTTTGGCTGTCTTGATGTTATAACTCCTGTAGATCTTCCAGTGCAGTATTATGCTGCTGCCTTGTTGTGCCTGTGGATGTACTCCGTCTGAAGAGCCTGAAAATGATGTGTTCGACTGTTTCTTCATATCTTCCACAGATCCTGCATTACGGGTTTGTTCAACCATTGATGATGCAATATTTACTCTCAGTTAAATTTGGAAATGAGCAGCCCTGCCCGACCCGGCCAGACCCGACTGTTACGCTAAGCAGAGGCTAATAACTTTACCTCTGTGTGAAGTAGATGTAATATTCCCTCTGCGTGTCATACATTCATTCAACAAATTTTGTTATCGACTAAAAACTCACCCATACAGGAGTAGGAACCTCTATGAACCTTGAATTTTCCGAGGGAGCGTTTGGTTCTAATAGGTGAACGCCTCCAATACGAAATCAAAAAAGATTTTCTGTCTTAACACTTTTTTGGCATTAGCTCTAGTACTTAAATACTGGAGATTCTGCCTATAATTTTCCATTAATGTTTTTGCTATGTTTTGATGGTGAAATCACCAGGGGAAAACACCCCATTTCTGGCTTTAATCATCTCATCAAAAATCAAGTCTTCACCCTTTCAGTTTTGTTGACACAGCAAGTTGGTAGCAGAGATTGTACAGTAGAATGTAGCAATGCACGTGTTATGAGTGCTGTGGCGCCTCGCTTTACACCAGCACTTGCGTACTGTTGGCATATATGTGGCTCAAAAAAACCCTGAGGTATATCAAGAACTTTTATTTTCTTTGTTTCATAATATGTGCTCCACAGTACGCAATGAACGAATCTAAATTTAATCAGTAGCCGAAAATCATCCAGGGGAAACGCCCTGTTCCTTACTTACGTCCTGATATTAATATATCAGAAGGAATCTGTTAAAACATAGAGCTTGCTAGCATGTCATGCCCTCACAATGTGCACTTTACTGCTGACATGATCCAGTGGTGAGGTGTCAGGACTCCATATTATAAATACAAGTCATTATAGAAAACATGATAGATAGATAGATGGATAGATAGACAGAGCACCAGGCAAGCCTGGGAACGGGATATGAGCTTGTAAATCTAAGTGAAGGAATGTTGATAATACACCGGAATCAGCAAGTCAGGGGATGAGATAGGTGTGTCAGCGAGATAGGCACACGAACAATGCCTAGTGATCATACACACACATACACACATACTCACACACAGGCTTCTAGATCATTTCAACAACAGTGTAACACACGTGACACGATCACTGCTACACCAAAATATAGGAAGCATAGCTCAGGAGGTTAGCCATAGAACCGACAGGGAGTGGAGAGAGTGAACAAGAAGAGGGGTCCAACTATAGTATCCCTCGCCTAAATGTGCGGCTGTGGTGTGTCCCGCACCTGTGTACAATGTTGACACGTTTCCCCAACTTGTGATGTGAAACGGAAGCTATTTATGTACAAGGCATCACAAATACGATAAATTCAGATGAATAAAACTTACACTTATGTATTTAGATGGATGAATCAACAGTGATCTTATTATGCATAAAATATTTATACAGTAACACAGAAACATGGCATACATATTGTACAGTGTTGCTAAAAGAAATTGTAGTCACTTTTAATGGTTTTTAGCGTAGTTTTAGGGTGGTTAATAATATCACAGTTGTAGATATAAGATAATAAGCCTGAAAAAAGAAGAAATATGCCAATATCCAAAGTAAAAGAAATAATTCATATAATTCTTGTGAGTGGCAACACTGACACACCCAGTCTGGCCTAAGGTAAAGTAAGTACCTCCATAGACTCAAGCATAGCTTGTATAGGTGTTGCTAGGGAAAAATGCTCACATTTACTGGCTTTTACCTTCATTTTAAGGGCGAGAAATAATCACATTTATAATCATAAGCTAATATATAGGACAAAATAGTAGGCATATGCCAATACCGAAGTAAAAAAAACAAACATTATTTACTCTCGAGCGGCAACACTTCCACACCCAGTCGGTGGCCTTGACAGCATAGCTTCCTGGTGGTGACCTCGTGTCACTTCCTTTATGTCCTTTGCACAGACAGCATGGCAGCTCAATCAGCCCATTCCTCACATCTACACAGCCAGGCTAAAGAAATTGTCTTCAATGTAAGGCAGTATTTTCAGGAGGAGGAGGAGAAGGGAGTAGTTCTTCATGGCCTATCAAAGGTTGTCTCTCGTACAGCTGCAGCAACGAAGATTAGCGAGAGATCAGTTGAAAAAATCTCGAAAGATGCAAGAAAGAATGAGGAGATTCAATGTCCCAAGTTTAAGTCCCCCAAGAAAAGGAAACGTGTAGCACCAATGATCAATTTCTTTGATAACTTTAATGAAGGCGTGCTACGAAGAACAGTTCTGAGTTTTTATGAGAGGAAGGAAATACCCACACTTGAAAAAAATTATGCAGAAATTAAGACCAATCTTTCGTATCCTGGCAGCCGTGAGACATGAAGAAGAGTTCTTAAGAAAATCGGTTTTCGTTATGCAAATGTTGATGGACGGAGATTCCTAATGGAAAGAGATGATATAACCTATGCACGGTGCATTTTCCTGAAAGAAATGAAGGAGCTTAGAAGTTCAGGCAAAATCATTGTCTATGTCACGGGGTTTTTATAATATCAGGGTAATTTAGATATAAATGGTTAAATATTATTTAATTTGATAATAATATTCAATAATATTGAAGAGCAAAGACAATGATTGTCTTGCTACATCAAGCAACGATTACTTTACGCTGACTTGCTAAGATTCTCAAGAACGAGAATTTATAAACTTTCTCAACAGTACGCAGCAGAGACTAATTACTCACAATTGCTGAATTACTGTACTGTTAGCCTCTGGAGAAAGTTACATCACCCCTGACAATAAATAACTAATACTAATAATAATAACATCAGGTTCTTGCTGATGCATTAACTCCTGGCACAACGGATTTTAAGTTAATACAAGACTGGTCTAAGTACCAGTTATCAGAGCAAACGTTTATGCAAGCTAGGAGCTATATGGAAAATAAGCTTAATTATGGAAAAATGAAACAAGATTTTACTTTACATTGAAGCTCAAGAAATAGAACTGTTAAATTTATTAATCCCAAAAAAATAAATTTAACGTTACATTTCAAATCAATGAGACGCACTCACTCACTCTCACACGAGCTAAATACTTACGTCTAAAAAAAAAACACCTTAATTAAACTCTTATAACTAGAGAATACACAAAAGAAATACTATAATCGATGAATGCTGCGTATCACCAGATGGGTGGGAAGACTGGACTAACTGTGAAGTGGAGTTTGGGTACTAGCTGACCTCTCACACTGCGGCACAAGACCTTCCTCCGCCACAACAAACACAAGACTGACTAAGTCGTGGGAAAGCGGAGCACTCGGCCGCATTTTTTTAACGGTCGAATGAGGAAGCAGAGGCGAACAATAAAAAAGCAATAGTATCGCTCAGTACAGCACTTAGTGACGTGCATTAAATCGGTCACTCTTTGAAAACGGTGACGAATTATTTGAAAAGTATACTCCGATAATGGAGGGAGAAACGGTTAGCTGAGCGATACACAGTGAGTTTTCCACTAATAGTTCGTGGTTTCTCACAAAAAGGAAATGTCGCGAATTGATTCGTGACAGTCTACTTAGACGAGACATGGATCAATCAAAATTACTCTGTGTCCAAATGCTGGGTGGACAGCAATGCAAACAAGGCCGTGAGAGTGAGGGTCCCCACAGGGAAGGGTTCCTGCTTGATATTGCTGCACGCAGGAACCAAAGATGGATTTGTTCCTGGAGCAACCCTTGTTTTCCAAGCAAGGAATGTAGGAGACTATCATGAACAGATGAATGCGGACACCTTTAAAAAGTGGTTTAAGAATCAACTGTTACCCAATATTCCATCATCTTTTGTTATAGTGATGGATAATGCATCCTATCACTCCAGAAAAATAGATAAACCACCAACTGCTGCAACCAAGAAAGTGGATATCCGAGAATGGCTGGAGTCACTCAACAACGTCACGGCAGACAACTGGAAGAATGCTGTGAGGCACGAAGAAAAACTGCAAGAGGATGATGAAAAGAGAGATGTGGTGATTGATCATTACATCGATTCTTTCACTATCACTCTCACATCTTCTGATGAGGATACATCATAACTCTTCTATCCTCTTTTTTGCACTTTTCTTCCTCATATTTCTCTTCCTTCTTTTTCTTCTGTTTTTCTGCCTTCTGTGAGAGATAGAGGAATAGGCCTATTGGGGACACCTCTTAAAAAAAGCGTGCCAAGACAAATACAACAAGGATGGTGTGGAAATGAAGTCAAATTTACAATATATACAATATTATGTAAAAGAAAATATCCAAAATGTCTCTTGCAATAAGAGAGAGAGAGAGAGAGAGAGAGAGAGAGACAGGCAGGAGAGGGGCAAGGTTGAATGCATTGTCGGCATGACAGGGGGTGGTGGTGGTGAAGGCATTGTCAGGCTGAGAGAGAGATGGAGGAAGGGGAAAGAGAATGAATGAATGAAAATCAATCATGGTACTGCGATAACGGGTCATCTGTCGCCGTATACAAAAAATGATAAATATCACTAAATATAACAAAACCAAATTAACAAATGAAAGCACAATTATAAATAACTTATAAAAGAATCAAAAGTACTCAGGGTGGCTCACATCTCCCGCCAGGAGAGAGAGAGAGAGAGAGAGAGAGAGAGAGAGAGAGAGAGAGAGAGATAACGGTATAGAAAACGTGGCACCACTGTACACAGGTGCGGGACACACCACAGCTGCACATTTAGGCGAGGGATACTATAGATTTACTAAGTATATTGTCTCTGTATTATACGCTGCTCAACTTAAGACTTTTCTCTGAAGATAATAAATCAAGATCAATTCCCTGTATTCATCTTTAACTCCTCCTGCTCTTCAATTATCAAAATAACAATAAAAACTCAAGACTCACCTATTACAAGAATTAAGAGTTACACCTATCTAAATTAAGGCTACAAAGCCTTTAACAGAGGTTCTGATCCTTTACAGCTATGATTAGACCCTCTGTCTTTGCTTTCAGCCCAGTGTTCCTCAGTCACTGATGTGTCTTCTGTTGGTTTACGTTTGCCTCGTTTGTCCTTACTTCCCATGCATCACCTTGTCCTTCCAGGTTTTCTGCAGTTCTTGCTGGCCATGGTATTTTGCCTTTTATTTCGTTCATTTAGCATAGACAGTAGCTGCCTCATTCTCTATGGGTGGGGTTACTGGACTGCCTAGCTCTTTCATGTATTTACAACTTCTTTTGTGATTAAAATACTCTTCCCTTTTTTGTGATAATTTACCATTTTGAGGAGAGGGCCCTTTGTTTTTTTAGGTGTACATCTAGCCCTGTTGTGGTAGTTTTGAAGGCTATAGTTGCATCAGGCAACTCCTCCAGAAGATCGTGGTAGGTACAGTCTGTCAGTATCTGCTTTTGGGTAGTGCATCTTGTCCATGGTAAGCATCTTTCTTGTCTTGGTGGCTAGTCTCTTGATGTCATTTAGTTTCCTATTTACGATACCAAAGCTACAGTATACGTCATTATAGGTATCACTAGGGTGCAAATAGCTTCAGATCTGTTGTACACATTGAGTTCACTCTTCAGTGCCATAGGCACGCCCTGGTAGTACTCATTCCGGATCTTCTTCATGGCCAAGTGTTGTATGACATCTTCATTAACTCCTCATTACTTCTGTGTGCCCTTTTGCTCCAGCTTTATGATATTGGTTTCAGTGTCAGGATTCCAGCCGGTTGTCTTCGTCAGTTTTCCTCTCGTAAAGTTGGCTTTGGCACATTTGTCCAGTCCAAACTCCATCTTGATGTCCTCACTGAATGTCTTGACAGTGGTGAAGACCTTTTTGCTGGTTGTCATCTTTGGCAAACGTTTTGAAGTTGTCCATATATAGAATAAGTAGTTCAGTTTGCCAGTCTGTGATTCGTATCCATAAATGCTGTTGTTCAGTAGATTGCCGAGTGGAGCCAGGGCAAGGCAGAAGGGCAGTGGTGATAGTGAATCTCATTGGAATATCCTACTCTTGATGTTGATTCATCTAGATGTTAATGACTCATTTGCATGATGGCGATTTAAGGTGGTCTTCCAGGTCTTCATACTGTCTGTGATGAATCTAACAGTTATTGACCAGATTCTATTGATTGCAAGGCTTTTTACTATTTTGGGGTGTGTCACACTGTCAAGTGCCTTCCTGTAGTCAATCCATGTTGTTGACAAGTTCTTTTTCTTTGAGTTGGTCTCGTCCAATATGGCTTTGTTGATTAGCAGCTGGTCCTTGCGTCCATAACTTCCTTTCCTACATCTCTTCTGTTCTAACGGTAGCAAACTGTTTTTGCGAAGGAAGTTGTAGGTTCTCTTGGTGATGATGAAGGTGAATATCTTGATCACTGTTGGTAGGCCGGTGATGGGTCTGTAATTCTGTGGGTGCCGTGTCTCATCTGTCTTTGTGGGCAGCCACAGTACGTGATTCCCTGTGTGAGCCATTCGGGGTTTTTATCTGGATTCTTTACAATGCCATTGTTGGCCCAAGTGAGGTTTCCGTGCATGCTGGGCAGGCTCGTAATCCAGAAGATGGCATTCCATCTATCCCTGGTGACTTCCACTTGCTCGTCTTGTTGGTGGCAGCAATGGTCTTTGTGATGTTTATGTCTGACCATTCTTGAGTCTCTTTATCTGTGTATTGGTCCTGTTGTTGCTGGATCCAAGTAGCTCTCTCATTGTCTCTAATCGCACTTACTCTAGAACTCTCCAACTTCTTTGATGGTTTGTAGTTTATTGACATCTGTCTTCTTTTCAACTTCACAACGGAATTTCATAGCATCTTCTTTAACGATCTTCTTTTGCCTAAAAAATTTGCTTTTCTTGTTAAATGTCCTGAGTCCCTGTGCCTTTTCTTGAATATGTTGCTTCAGCACTTCCTTGACTGTTGGTATATTTTCCTTAAGTTTGATGTAGATTTTTGGTTCCAGCTGTTTCCTTTTCCTCCCTTTAATGCTGGATATTTTTTTTTTTTCAATTTAGTTTAGGAGACAGTTGTCCCTGTAGTTTCCATATCTCCTTCTCAATTTTCTCCATCCAAGATGGTTGTTTTCTCTTCCATTTCTGTTATTTTCTTAGTCTTTCCCATGCTGTGTCTGCAATGGATAAAGAAGCTGCATGTATTAGCTGGTTGATTTCTATTAAGGTCATTGGTCTTGAAATCTCATTCTTAATAGTTTGGATGGTTGCTTTTGTAAGTCTGATGGCTTCTTTGGATTGGTCGTCTTTCTTGATCCTGGTGATTGGTGATCGATCTTTAATGGACATTTCCTTTAAGAGTTCCCATCTCTGCCAGAGGCTTCCTGTCATCTCTGCTGCTTTCTTATTTCTGTTTTCCATCTGGAGTGCCTCTGGTGTGGTGACTTAGAAGGGTCAGCACTGTTGGTTTGTTCCTGTTCTTCCTCTTCATCAGCTGCTGGTGTCTCATTTGGTCTGTTGATATTTATATTCTCAGTGTTGGCATTGAGAACATTCTCCTTGATCTTTTTCAGGATCATCACAAGTTCAGGGTCTGACAGTCGTTTGTTCTTGACTATATCATTCCTGACATTTGCCAGCTTGTTGACATCCAAATTCAGTCTGTCTGAGGGGCATTTTTCACGGCAGATGCTGTACGCAACTTTGGTTGTTGATGTCTCAGTTAGGTTTAGTGATGCAGTGTAGAATACATCAATGAGTTGGCTGTCCTCTTCCCTTGACCATTTCTGTCTTGCTTTTTTTGGTGGGATATCGGTTATGTACACAGAAGGCCACTGTGAGGATTGTCCTCGGTGTGGTATTCCTCTAGTACTTGTTGGGGTGAGTCTGTTCCAGTAGCACACTTTTCGATCCCAGCTTGGTTCCTCACTCGAATTGCGGTCCTTCTTGACCTGCACGACGACCGATGCACTATGATGACATGGTAGGTTGTACTGGCATCATTGTGCCGGCCTGTCAGAGTCCCTCTGGCCACACATATCGCTGGCTTGTAATACATGTTATTATTATTATTATTATTATTATTATTATTATTATAATTATTATTATTATTACTCACCACACCTATATTTTTCTTGTCATTATTATTATTATTATTATTATTATTATTATTAATATTATTATTATTATCATTATTATTATTATCAATATTATTTTTCCTTATGAAGAAGTAAAGTGCTCATATTCGCTCCGTTTCAAAGTTGCGGCAATCATACTTGGCCATATGAGTCCTCCAGCTGGCGGTTTCATATTATGAGCAAGTATCATCCAGTTCATAGTACTGGTTTTCCAGTTAAAGCCAAAAAAACTTTAGTAATAGTCTGTTCGGGGATTCTCAGAAACCGTTATTTTTTTTTTGGGGGGGGGCATGGCCAAGGTCGGGGAGCAGGCCTGAAATAACTATGGGCCCATTTGGGCCAGTAGTTTCAGAGATCGCCCAGGGGTCAATGGAAAGTAGTTTGGGGTCATTGAGTTCACAGTTAAAAAAAAATAATTAAAAAAAAAAAAAGAAATAAATTGAGCTACAATCACCAAACTTGGTACATTTATAGAATGTGATATGTTATGCAAGGCTACCAAGTATGAATGTTCTTGACCAAAAATTCAAGGTCACAGCCAATGTCAAAGTTCAAAATTTGCCTATTTTTTATGGAACACTTTCTGAAGCCTGTTGAAATCACCAGGTCCAGAGATAGGTAATGGGGGATAAATCGGCCCCGGCAGATGAAGTAGGGAAGAAATTGGATGACTTTGTCATGTGGTGAGTTACTGAAATTGCAAATGGCAATTTCCGTTTTCTAGTGATGATGATGATGATGATGATGATTATTCATTGTCATTTTTTAATATTAACGGCCATACCACGTTGAGTACACCGCTTCCCGTCCGATCAGCGAAGTTAAGCAACGTTGGGTCTGGTTAGTACTTGGATGGGTGACCGCCTGGGAACACCAGATGCTGTTGGCATCCCTACGTGTCAAGTGGGGTTGGTGGAGGATTAGTGCCCCTCCCTGTAAAACAATTAACTCTAAGCCATTGGCCACCCCGTCTGGGATACATGGCATCTGGCAATGAATGAATGAATTATTTTTTATAATGGTAGTGAGGCATGTGTAAGGGTAAATGGGCATCTAAGTGAATGGTGCACAATCAGTGTGGGCATGAGACAAGGTTGTGTGATGTCCCCATGGTTGTTCAGTATTATTTGGATGGGGTGATGGGGGAAGTAAAAACACGAGTAATGGAGAGAGGGATGTCATTGGTAATAAATGGTGATGGATGGAACATCTCAATTTTGTTGTAAGTTGATAATTCAGTACTACCTGCAAATACCAGAGAAGAACTTGGTAGACTAGTGCAGAATTTTGCTGATGTCTGTGAGCGTTGTGCCTTAAGAGTAAATGCAGAAAAGAGTAAAGTGATGGTTATTGAGAGAGAAGGTGACTCCCAGTGTGATGTTACAGTGAATGGAGTGAGACTGGAATTGGTAAGAGTTCAAATACCTGGGTAAAGTGATAGAAAAGAGAGAAAAATGTGCAAAAGAAGGGGAAAGTAGAGTGACACAAAGAAAGAAAATAGCTGGTGCAATGAAAGCACCAGAGACTTGAGTGTTGTCGTGGCGCAAGGTGTGAGACTATGGTGTAGCATTGAAATGAAATGTCACGAGTGAGAGCAGTGGAGATGGGACTGCTGAGGAATGTATGTGGAGTACAGAGGGTGAATAGGATATGAAATAATATGATACGTGAAAGATGCGGAGGGAGGAAGTCTGTGGACACAAGAATCGAAGAGAATGTACTGAGATGGTATGGTCATGTAGAGAGAATGGTTAACAATAGAGTGGTGAAAAAGGTATACCTGAGCGAATTTGGAGGAGGGAGGAGGCAAGGTAGGCCAAGGAGAAGGTGGAGGGATGTGGTGGATGAGTATGTGAGGAAGAGAGGTTTGGAAGTCGGTGAGGCTAGAGTACTGACAAGAGATCGAGCTGGCTGGATGAATTTTGTGAGAGTGCATGACCAGGGATTTGGCACCCCTTTTTAACGGGACAGCCTCCGGACTGACTCTATCGGACAATTATATGTGAAGCTACAGAATGTGGTGAATGTTTTGGCGTATCAGAGTCAGGATTCCGGGGGCTATAATGATGAGTGAATGGAACCGTGGCCCATTGAATTGGGCAACCTTGGGTTGTCTGGACGTTCCTACTTCTCACCCTGCCTTAGGGTGGGAAACGAGGTCCAGATGATGGTGATGATAATGATGATGATGATGATGATGATTACTTCTAAACTGCAATTTAATTCCAGCACTACCTAATACAATCTCCCACTCAGATTTGCTCATAGCTAGACTGGGAGAATAAAAAGTTATGTTTCGTTATCATCCTCATCATCCTCATCATCACCATCATCATCATCACCACTATTACCCTTGTTATCATCAACACCATCATCGTTGTTATGATCATCTGTCATCGTCGTCATAAACCTGTTTTCCACCTTCGAAATATAGTGGGCACTAAAAGTTAAATCAGAACTGCCTGGAGGCGATGTGGCAAAACCAATATCCTGTTCTGAGCCAAGGAACGTGGCCTTCTCTCTCTCTCTCTCTCTCTCTCTCTCTCTCTCTCTCTCTCTCTCTCTCTCTCTCTCTCTCTCTCTCTCTCTCTCAGTAATATGAATCTGTTCGTTTATTTAAGTCAAGCATCTGTCCTAAAACCCTTTTTCCTTACACCCACACCTACCCATACTCACCCTCATCCTCTGCTCAATACCCACACCCCCATCCTCCAATCCATTCACACTCATATCCACATCTTTCAGTCCACCTACATCCGCCACCCCCTTTGCCACCACCCACACCTACACCCACACCCACACTGTCCACTGCTCCCTCACACACCAACTCCCCGCTCCCCGTCTTCGAAACCAAACAGCTGTGTCCTCGGGATATATTACAGTAGCTGAAATTCATTTCCGTAAGGTAATTTAAAGTCTATTTTGTATATCCAGGAAACAGACTCAGGATTTTCAGTAAACAGGAACTTTGTAAATCGATGGCTGTTACCAGAAATAGGGCAGATCTCTCGTTAGGTTAAGTTATTTTGTAAAAAGTCTTTTTCGACATTTCTTTTTATGTAGCACCCCTTGATATTCTCTTTTGTGTTACTGATAAAAAGTATGTCTGGTTTAAGAATGTATGAACGTTAATACAAATCAGGATGGAAGATGTTATGATGCAAAACACATTACAGGGGAAGCAGAAAGTTCAGAAGTGCTATGAGGTTCATAACAGTCATAGAAAGGAATAAGATGGAACTTTATGACGAAGAGAGAGACTGAAGGGAGCCTGTGAGAGAAAGAGCTGATGAAATGAGAAATCTTTGACTCTACTTAGATGTACGGCATGTGGTGACTCTCCTATCCCCCCCCCCCACAGACCACACACGCACATGAGAACTTTACTTCATGCATGGGCGTATGGAGTTTCCATGCAAACTTAGGAAGAGTCGGTACAGCATATCTAACCTCTGTGAATCATGTTTTGCAAGAGAAATCATGTTATGTTTTCAGGACTCATAACAAAGAAATGAGACACCAAGGAAAATAACGAGAAATGAAGTCATATGTTGTATGGGGATTTGTCATGACCAAGACTATTGCAAGCTGAAAGATGGACGAGATGAGTTTTTGAAGCACGAACAACAACAACGTTTCCTTTGCTCCAAACTGAGATCAAACATATCAGAAGTGAGGTGAGCTAAAGTTTCATCCCATGACTCTTGTTCTGACTCTTCAGATGGACGCTGTGAGAAGTGGGTGGAAAAGTGAAAGGTGGAGTTATCAGCTCAGGAGTTAATAAGATAAAAGATCACTGACAAACAGCAGGAACAGCGTTAAGACAGGACATAACCCTGCCAATATAGAGGTAGAGGTCTTAAGTATTTCGTATTTTATATTCCAGCGGCACTGGTTTTCTACAAAATGTGAAAACCATAACTAATTTTTTACTCTATATTATCGATACCCAAATTAGATTACATATTATTTTTAAACGAAGTAGTAATGTTACTGACCTCTATAACAAGTACATAAATTACAGCATCCGGTAATGATTTTTCCGGGAGAAAATAACAATAAATTTTCAAGAGACAGTCAGTGATCTCAAATGAGGCTGACAGGAGAGAGAGAAATCAATACACAGTTGTGCACACTAGCGGCGTAGGGTTCAGATGAGGATATTTTCCTCCCCGTTTATTAATTTATTAACTTTCACTAAAAAATTCGTAAAGCTTCTGGTGCAAGCCGGTAAATGTACTGTATGTAAGAACGGGAACTAAGAGGAGCCACATCTCTGTTATAATGATTATTGTGAAACTGAAATGGGGGCCCGTGCTGCCTGTGTTCCATTATTCCCTTCTCTCCCCATCACCACCACCATTATACCACTGCAATGCAACCCACACGCCTCTCACACCAACACCCACACACACGCACAAAATGAAAGCAGCTAAAGGACACACACACACACACACACACACACACACACACACACACACACACACACACACACACACACACACACACACACACACACATACTACTATCACCACCACCAACACGCCTCTCACTCACACCAACGTAACAGCCTACATGCACAAAATTAAAGCAACTAAAAACACACAAACTCTTCGTTCATCCACCACGGCCGCAATGAGTGTCATGAAGGGACCAGGCTTTATGGAAGAAGAGCATGCAGGGAAGAAACGTCTAACTGGCACTGAGGAAACAAAACATAACAGAAGTGGCCACAAGATTACACCAAGAACAGCACTCTCGTCCCTCAAGGATGGTCCCTAACACATCCTTCTTACCACTTTATTCCTACACAAGGCTAGTTTATATTCTACTTTATGTCATTTACCAAAGTAGGTCAGTGTTAAAAAAATTACAAGTAACATATAAGGGAATGCTATGCGTAAGGATAATGAGCACGCAAAGAGTACAACACCTTCACCTGAATATTTGACTTTGCCCTGTGACCTTTATCTACTACTGAGTGATTTCAAAACCAGTTGACTTCATTTTTGCTTGACTCTTAACCCTTCCACAAAGTTTTCCCTAAATCTATCGAGAACTGTTTCCTTGAAGTTTGCTGTTTCTTTTGACCTTGACCTTTGGCTGATTACATTAAAAATCGGATCCTTTTATGCTTGCCTTAACCTGAATGGCTCCACAATGATTAGTCTAAATCATATAAGAACTTGATTTAAGTTGACCTTGCCATGTGACTTTGATCTTTGACATATTGCTTTCAGAAACTATATGTCAGTAGATTTACCAACTGTGTAATCCTTAATTAGTCCACAAAAAGACGAGAATAGGCCTCAAGAGAAACCAGAGAACAGACAGCTTCTTTCACCACTCAAGGTCTTTTGGCGGTATTATCACAACTGAGTGCTCAAAGATGCAAGCAAGCTCCTAATTCTTGATGGTCATTTATGAAGTACCTCTGATTGTTACATGTAATCAGCCTGCATCCCAGGTACAAAGTATGGCCAGAAATAATAGAAAAAGGAAAGACGAATTCTATCATCATCAAATGGTTCTGAAGTTCTTGTCAAGTCATGGGGTCTTGTCCATACTCTCTCTCTCTCTCTCTCTCTCTCTCTCTCTCTGATTTGATAGCGTGGCCCTAAACTCCATGTTACACGCGGAGTAGCAAAATGCTACACTGATCTGCCGACCACACCAAGAGTTGTACATAATTCCTCACAGTCCTTAGAATTTCCTTTTTAGAGATGTCATAGTAAGATCACAATACAATCTTGCAAAATACGCTGCCCAGAGAATGCATGTGGTAAACCGACTACGTACTTTCTTTCACTCTGCACCTTATTCATTCCTGTGTGGAGTACTGATTTCACGAGTAAGGGGCTCGCTACGGCTTCTCTGAACATGGTAGAGTCAAAGGAGTCAAAGGCTTTTCATTTTATCTCCTGACCACCAATACTGATTCCACCGGTCTCTATTTGCGGCAATGTTGCATATCTCTTCTTCTTTTGCCTTTTCAGTGGTTACTGTTTTTTTGCTTCCATTTTCTGACCAACTTTCCAATGCGTAAGTTAACAAAACCTTTCTGTCAGCCACAGAAAGAACTGGACAACTCAGACACTGACTTTCATAGTAATGTATTTCTCACTGGCAACGATTTCTAACAATTCAGTCACAATGTGTCCATGCATCTCCAGATTAACTGATCTTGTTTGAGGCTCTGCTCTGTTCTTAGGGAAATATCATCTTGAACACTATCTATTTTCCTTTTCTCTTTGTTTTGCTTTTTACATTAACTAATGAAGGTCTGATCTGCTCCGGTAACACCACCGCCGTTGCTGAGAGACAACTAGGCTCTGGCCGTTTATTCACCTTTAATGATGGATGTAGACTAACCAAAGCTAATAGCCACAGACATTCCATAACTCCCTACTCCTTTGCAATGCAAGATCCAAGCATACCGCTGCTGGAGTGAGACAGCGGTGACAACTCTAAGATATTAAGAAGAGAAGGCGCCACGTAGGCCACACTTACACACTGCAGTTACAAGACACTTCACTTCCATAACCTACGTGTTAATTTATGTTTGATGCCTTCATACCGGATCATTCAGCTTATGAGGAAATTTTTCGAAGCTGTGGTTAGATATGGCCTGAATTAACCCTTTCACTACCACAGAGGAATAAAATCGTCTGCTCAGTAATAATAATAATAAGAAGAAGAAGAAGAAGAAGAAGAAGAAGAAGAATTAGCTAACGTATTACCTCATTGTACTGAAGTGAAGGAGTCAAACATAAAACTTTTAATATCACTCAGTAGCGGCAACACTGGAATATAACCAGAGGAGGAGGCAGCTTGGCTGCTACTTACACGATGCAATTCCTACCTCGCCTTCCTGCCTTCTTCCTGATTTTCCTACCCAGACACTGTGGAACTTGACGGCCCTGTTATTATACCCTTGAATCTGGGTGACATGCTTTTTAGTTTTTTTTTTTTTTTTTTTTGCTATTAAATTATGTTATTGGGGTTAGGAAAGAACTAGAGTTGTGAAGGGTTTGTAAAGATTATTATCTGACCTATACTGTCTGAAGGTTTTATCGAAACCCGGATAGAATTGTCAGGATATGGAAAATATAATTAGAATGAAATCCCAGAACTCAGTGGGTTAGATGGGAAGCCTGAGGATGCAGACAAGCACTCAGTTCCCTGCGATAACTTCTGATGTATGTGGCAGCAGGACAAGTCACGTCCTTGTACCATCGACGTCAAACTTTGCAACTAGGCTGATCATTTCTCACAATTACCGGTGACCCATAAATGACACTCAGAATCTAAGTTCTTGCCTTCACCTTTACTCTCAGCTTAATTAATATGATAGCAAGTCCTTAAAATTCTAACAGTTCCTTTATATCAGTACTCACAATTCTGACAACTACAGACATTTTTATAAACAGGAAGACATCAAATCACCTCAGTTTATATCTCCTCTTTGCAACTTTCGTCCAGATGTAGCAATTATCATCTTCAGTTCGGTGACGAATTTGTCATTACGATATTACTAGGCTTAGGAAGTGTCGCTAAGTAAGCTACTCTCAGGAAGGAATTAAATAAGGCTAATATAACACCTTCACTTCGAGAAAATCTCTCTAATCTGAATCAAATCGAGTGGTAAGAGACACATTAAAAAACAAAGTAAGTGTTCAAGTGATGGCTTTAATATCCACGAACATTTGCCTCAGAAAAGTAAAAATCGAGTTACGGAAACTACCTCCAATAAATTTTTCTCGTCACTGCTGGCTTCTTTAGTTCCAAAAAATGTCGCCAAGTGCAGCCGTAAGAACAGGCGGTGTAACGATCAGCACATCCACTTGTACCTGGATAACATAAAAGCTAGATTCCAGAGCCTAGACTCTTCTATGCGGTTGTTGTTGGTTTGTTGTCATTTGATGGAACTCAGTCGCTCCCTCAGCTTGAATACTGATTTGTGGTTAAGTAAAATTCAGTGAGTCTTACTTTTGAGATTGAAATATCTCCTTGGTTACTATAGTTCTTTTACCTTAACTTGGCAAAAATTTGTCTCCATTTGCTGCCTGCTAAATGTAGTTCGATGGCAGAATAAGAGGATACTATGGCTGCACACCCGTCCCATAGCACTTCTTCGTGACTAACATCATATTCTCGTGTTAATCTATTGTTATGACCCAGTATTTAGATGGAGAGAGGAAAATTTTAGACCACGTTAGAGTAAAAAAAAAAAAGTGTGATTGTCAATTTTCCCCCTCAGCTAACTACGCTTTACCACCAACTGAACTGAAAGGGATTACGTATCACCCAGATAGAAAAAGAAACAAACGGTATCCATCCAGCAGCACAGTTAGGCAGGTGGGTGTAACAGCGACTTCTGCACATAATTTCTAGCTCAAGACTGGGGCCTGGTTTCTTGTCGCGTACTAGGACTCCCTAGCACCTCTTCCTTAGCGATTCATTTTTGGATATGGCTGGTAAATATCCCTCTGTGCTTTATTATCCAAAGTATGGCGATATTGGAAGGTTTTATGTATCGCAGAATAGAAGGGAAAGGTGGAATAGGCAAAATAAATCGCTAATGGCAAGGTGTTAGGGAGCTTGCTGAACTGACGAGAATACGGGCCTGGGAAACGTGGTGAACAAGTGGTGAGAGAAGTGGTGGTGAACAAGTGGTGAGAGAAGTGGTGAGAGAAGTGGTGGTGAACAAGTGGTGAGAGAAGTGAACAAGTGGTGAGAGAAGTGAACAAGTGGTGAGAGAAGTGAACAAGTGGTGAGAGAAGTGGTGATGAACAAGTGGTGAGAGAAGTGAACAAGTGGTGAGAGAAGTGGTGATGAACAAGTGGTGAGAGAAGTGAACAAGTGATGAGAGAAGTGGTGAGAGAAGCGAACAAGTGATGAGAGAAGTGGTGAGAGAAGTGAACAAGTGGTGAAAGAACTGGTGAGGGAAGTGAACAAGTGGTGAGAGAAGTGGTGATGAACAAGTGGTGAGAGAAGTGGTGAGGGAAGTGAACAAGTGGTGCGAGAAGTGAACAAGTCGTGAGAGAAGTGGTGCGAGAAGTGAACAAATGGTGAGAGAAGTGAACAAGTGGTGAGAGAAGTGAACAAGTGGTGAGAGTAGTGGTGAGAGAGGTGAACAAGTGGTGAGAGAAGTGAACAAGTGGTGAGAGTAGTGGTGAGAGAGGTGAACAAGTGGTGAGACAAGTGAACAAGTGGTGAAGGAAGTAACCTGCTCTTAAAAAGGACGCAAACTCGATGCAGGCTGGGACGGGAAATAGCATGATGATTTATATGATACTTTACTGATCCCCCTCAAACTCGGCGACATGTACAACGACACCCACGCCCATACCATCACGCCAGTCCTTAACGAGACAACCCTAGCACGTATTCAGTATGGACGGTGGATACTAGTGCCGAAATTGTGACATCTGAAGGTATTTGGGGAGAATGAGGAATGCTGGGACTCAGGGAAATGGTATATCAACTTTATGGGCCTAATCGGACATATAAAATAATAATCAATCAATCAATCAATCATTTCCTGTGGCACCCTCGGGGATGCATAGGGCCTCGATGAACTCACACCACCACATCCTATCTTGTGCTAACTCCTCAAGATCTCCCCAACACTCATCTCCAGCTTCCCGTCTCATTGTCCTCACCCACGTCTCTTTTGGCCTTCCTCTACCTCTCCTACCAAGTGCCACCCACCCTGGTGTACCTTGTACTATTCCCTGTCTCCTATACACATGCCCTAGCCACTTCCATCGTGAGAACCTAACATATTCATCGACAGGCTGCACTCCCATTATTTCTCTAATTCTACTATTTGGTATCCTTTCCCACCACTTAACTTCTAATATTCTTCTAAGTGCTTTGTTTTCAAATACCAAGAATTTATTTTCCATAGTCACTGTACTGTACCAAGACTCGTGTCCATAAATTAAGATACTCCTAACCATTACCTTATAAAGTTTGATTTTTGTATGCACAGAACAATTTTTATTATTCCAAATATTTTTAAGCATTCCCATTGCCTGATTAGCCTTCTTTAACCTTTCCTCGAATTCAAAGTTCAAAGAACCATCCTTGGCTAAATAAGTACCTAAATATTTAAACCTATCAACTTGCTTTACAACCATACCTCCAATTACACATTCCTGCGCATTTTCCATATTCATATTGATTATTTCAGTTTTTCCACAATTAATAACCAAACCCACCTTACGACCTTCACTCACCAAACAGTCCAACACTCTCTGCATCTCTTCTGGCCCATCACAAATCAAAACTATATCATCTGCATAATCTAAATCCAAAAGTTTCCTGTTCTCTCCCCAAAGTATACCTGCACCGGTTTCTGTTCCAACGCGTTTCATAATGTAATCAATGACCAATATAAATAGTAAAGGCGATAGAACACCACCTTGAATTACTCCGGACTTGACTTCAAACGAATCACTCAGACAACCATCAACCATCACTTTACAATATGTGTCCTCATGCATGTTCATAATGACCCTCACAAACTCCCCTGGTATTCCATAATGTCTCATGATCTTCCCCATAGTCTCTCTCGAAACACTATCAAAAGCCTTTTCAAAATCAACAAAACAAAGACTTAACGGTACTCTCATTTCATTAACTTGCTGCATCAAATGCCTAACTATAAAGATCTGATCATTGCAACCACGTCCCTTTCTAAAACTAGCCTGTTCATCCCTCAGAATACCCTCAACCACCGGCTCCAACCTATTTAACAACACTCTACTGAAAACTTTCAAAGCTATCGGTGACAAAGAGATTCCCCTCCAATTACCACATTCACTCAGGTCTCCCTTCTTCGGAACTTTAACAATTACACCATTCTTCCAAACTGATGGTAGTAACCCCGTCACCCATATCTTACTGAATAGCTTGGTCAAGATCATTATTAATCTATCCCCCTCCACTTTAAACATTTCCGGAAATAAACCATCCTCCCCTGGTGCCTTATTATTCTTTAACTGTTTTACTGCTTTCTCCACTTCTGCAAGCCTCAACTCTCCTGTTTCTATATTTTAATCTTCCTGAGCAGACGGTATATCCTCTTCTGGTGGTATTGGTCTATTAAGAACTGTCTCAAAATGCTCTTTCCATCGATTTTTAATATCTCCATCTTTGGTCAATAAATTTCTTTCCCTGTCTCTAACTAGTATTTCCTTGCGTTTACCTGCATTACCACTCAGTTCTCTAATCGATTCATATGCTATTCTTTGGCTCTGTCCATCATTTTTGTTTATTAAGATTTCAGTCTCTGCAACCTTTTCATCCACACATCTTCTTTTATCTCTCCTAGCTAACCTTCTTACTTCTGAATTCAAACTCCAGTACGCAGCTCTTGCTAATTCAATCTCTCGTTCATCAACGCATTGCATCTCACTCCTCAATTTAGCCTCACCTCTCTTTTTTATCATATCCCACGTTTCCTCTGATATCCATTTCTTTCTCCTGAATCTATGTCTCCTTCCAATCGTACATTCAGCAGTCTCATGCAAAACTTTGTTCACATCCTCCCACATCTCATCTACACTTCTCTCCCCCTCTTCCAACGTTTCCAACACCAAAAACCTATTTCTGCATTCTAATCTGAATTCCTCCTTTTCTTCTCCTTCCCTTCTAAGCTTAACAATATCGTGTCTACCAACACCAGATTTTTCCTTCTTCTGATTTTTAAGTTTAAACCTTATTTTTGCAATGCTGAGTTGATGGTCACTACCAATATCCGCTCCCCGTTTAATATGAACATCTAGCAGAGAACTTCTATGCCTCCTACTGATAGCAATGTGATCAATCTGATTTTTATATTTTCCAAACGGCGACACCCAAGTTGTCTTGTGTATATTGCAATGCTGAAAGAGTGTGCCCCCGATGACTAAGTCATTTGCTAGACAGAAGCTTCCAAACGTCACTCCGTTTTCACTCATCCTACTACCAACTCCCATCTTACCCATATATGCCTCAAATCCCTCATTTGAACAGCCCATTACTGCATTAAAATCTCCAACGCAGATCAAAACTTCATGTCTAGGTACCCTTCCTACTCCTTCTTGCAACTTTTCATAAAATGTGTCTTTCCTTTCATCGAGTGCATCATTAGTAGGTGCATAACACACAAACAGACTGATGTTGCCATGATTTGATTTAAACCGTGCGTATAACAATCACTCATCTATAGGATCCCACTCACATAAAGCCTTATTTGCCTTACAACCCAGCAATAATAATAATAATAATAATAATAATAATGTTAATAATAATAATAATAATATTAATAATAATAACAATAATAGAATAATGATGACAGTGATAGTAATAATGGTGATAATAATAATGATGATTATGGTAATAATAATAATAATAATAATAATAATAATAAAAATAATAATCTATCTATCTATCTATTGCCAGACGCCTCAATCCCGTTTGGGGTGGCCACAAACAAATCGCCTCCAAGTCGCCCTGTCCCCCGCCATTTCACTCCCCTGCTCCCAACTCACACCCCCCTCTCTCATATACCTCTCCACCCCATCCCTCCACCTCATCCTCGGCCTCCCCCTCCCTCTTTCCCCCTCCACCTCACTCACATACACTCTCTTTGTCAGTCTTTCATCCTCCATCCTCTCCACATGGCCAAACCACCTCAGTATGTTCCTCATAACGCTTCCTATCACATCCACATCAACAAAATAATAATAATAATAATAATAATAATAATAATAACAAAAATAATAAACTGATGATGTTGAAGAAGATATAGAAGATAAAAATAAAAAAAAAAGAAGGAGGAGGAGGAAAAGAATGAGGAAGAGGAGGAGGAGGAGCAGGATGATCAAGGAGAAGAAGAAGAGGAAGAAAAAGAAGGATTCAGAGAGTGCAATACCCTCTCCCTCTATGACTGACCTTTGCCTGTGACCTAGATCTTTGGTAGATGTTCTCAAAATTGGATCGCTTCAATCTTCTCTTCATCGTCAACTTCCACACTCTTTTATCAAGCTAAATACACAGTCAGATTATATATATATATATATATAGAGAGAGAGAGAGAGAGAGAGAGAGAGAGAGAGACTTTGCCCTATCTATTGACCTTAGATTTATTGTTCTCAGAATCAAAGCACCTCATCCTTGGCTGACTCTTACTCTTTCCACTAATTTAGCTTCATGTCAGATAAAAACGCTTTGAGTTACAAACTCACACAAACCCCTACCGCACGCACACATCAAAGCAATACACCTCTGACCTTCAGCGCGCGTGTGTACAAAATACTGTACCAGGCACTGTATATAACCCTTTTCAAACCGAGGAGAGCTAGGCATCATTTGCCTATTACCTCTGTCCTTCCTAATAAAAGTAATCAAATTAAGTTCCGCCGAGATTCGTTCAGAATATGAAATTAATGATGTTGAACATAGCACCCTAACATTACTGATATTGTTGGTGTAGATCTGCATATTTGTGTGCTTTAAAGTTACATCAAAGCTGCACCTCTGACTTAATAAGTACTAAACTCCCTACGACCACTATATATACAGTATATATATATATATATATATATATATATATATATATATATATGGAGCCTCTGTGGTACAGTGGTACATTGTGCGTTTCGTGTACAGGTGAACAGGGTTCGCGCCCTGCCTGGGTAATAAACTTTGGGAGTGTTCACCCGGCCACGTACTGTTTTGGCGGACACAAGGGGTCCTGTGGTTGAACCAGTGTCGCATACCATAAATTATGCTTGCACCCAGTTGTCTTGCGCGGGCCGGTTACACTTGGTTCACAGACTACACACATATCCAAAGCCATCCCAACACTATAATTACACTTACAAGCACTTCTCATCCTACATACAATCTCTACCAGACAGCTTAAGCCACTTGGTAGAGATACACTGGCTGTGTCGTCTCGGCTTCGGTCGCGATAGGCCGGTCCTGCTGTGAATACTCAAACGGCTGATGATGATGATGATGATATATATATATATATATATATATATATATATATATATATATATATATATATATATATATATATAATATTGTCGCTTTCTTTTCGAGTTGACACACAATATCATTATGTTATATTGTTACGAATATCCCCTGGGGAAACGTCTCATGTTAAAGTCGCTAGGGAATAAAGGCATTCAATCCTCTGTCCGAACCCAGCAAACTTCCATAACTTTCCTGACAACACTAATTCAAAAGAAAGCTACTTTTTTTTTTCCATTATATTATCATCTATCCTTACTAAATTTGCTCAAACACACCGTCCAAGTCATACACTGCAGACCTAGGCGTGATTCCCAACCTATCACCAAACCCTCCTCTGCCCCCAGTCACCCGCCTCCCCCTCCTTCACGCTCACAGTTACCAGATACATGAGGTCTGGCTGCCGCTCCACATTCACCCGCCTCACACCGGTGCTTCGCGAGGTGTTTAATGCGGAACTTTCCCTGACTGTACGTGGAAGGAAGGATAGAAAATTTGTAGGGAAGATTTTCATACTGTTAAGGTAAAAAGAGAAAACATTCCACCATCAGCCTATAACCCTTTGATTATGGCTGCGTCAACATAGAGCCACCAAATGGTCTCCCAGTCCCGTGAACACTGGGTAAACCAGTGGAAGTGTGAAGGCTGCAGCAGGACTTTGCTTTGTGGTTCGATAACAGGGTATTGAAAAAACATTTTTTTTTTTCTCTGATGTAAGTGCCGTGTACCCATGTAGTTGGGTGGCTGTCATATTAGCAGAAGTAGTAGTAGTAGCAGCAGCAGTAGTAATAGTAGTAGTGGTAGTAGTAATAACAGTAGCACTAGTATTAGATGAAGTGGGGATGAAGGGGAAAAAAAAGAAAAAGTTCAAGGACCTACTCAAAAATCGGTTGTATACTACGGAAATATTTGGTCTGCCTTGGTTGGAGGTTTCATTCCCTTTCCCTTGGCAGTAATGGTTGTTGGTGAGGGTGGTGATTGATGAGGCTGTTTCTGGGATCAACAGTGGTAATGTGACCGGAATTTTATTAGTTCCTGCTAAGTTGCACATTTTCAGTATAGCGTCTCTCAGTTCGGTCTCGGGGAGATTGCCTTTTCATTCGTCTCTGGGTCGTACTCCATTTTGCTTTGGAGATTTTGTATCACATTTTCCTTCCCGATGAATTCTGCAAACTACACTTTAGTATATTCTTGTTTGTTGTTGATGCAAACTGTGCCGATAATAAAAAGCTTGAACAGTATATGATGAGAGTGTTATGAGGGAATAGAGAAAATACTCTGCTGTGGAAGAGGAGTTACAAAAACCTATGCCACTTAAAATATGACCCTAGTGTCCGTCTGTTGGGCTGTCTATCTATAGACCTCGTCACACTAACGCAAATTTCTGGGTCGTGTAGTCAGGGGAAAAGCTGCATAAGAACACCCCGTTTCTTTAGGCCACTGTCCGGGCATCTCGTTTCTCACTTTCACCTGCATAATGTCTGACGTACAGAGACGTTGTATCCAGATTGTGGCCCAGCGAAGTCGAGTGTTCTTACCTTAGTTTCTACCAGAGCCAGTTTTTAGAGGGGGGCGCAGGGGGCAATGACCCACCAAATTTTTCGATTGCCCCCCCAAATGCAAATTATCAGTATTTGATATGCCCCCTAGCTACACCATTGTGCCCCATCAATATATATAGTTGCCCCTCCAAGTGGAGCAGTCTAGAACAGGCACTGGTTTCTACCCCGACCTGCACGATCAGAAAATTTGCGACAGAATATGTCCGATTCCGACCTTAGTGTGACGAGTCCCAATAGGTATGGCAAAATATTCCAATGAGTTTCAGTAGGAAAACAATCTCGTGGCAAACTGTATCTGAAAGTCAATGAAATCCGCATACTTCACTTACACCCAATAACTGAACTTTTGAACTTGCGTAGTGCACATAGTGATTTAGCTACAGACAACGCTGAAGATAGCTCGAAATTCATAGTTAAAAACTACAAATACTGCAGATGTCTTTCTTCATGCAGATGAAAATTTTATGCACTGATAGTTCTAAAGCATAAAATGGCCAGTAAGAGTGTTTTATTGTATAATCATAGATGTCGAGCTCCGCTGTTGGGGACTTTAGTCTCTCTGGTCTATATATGTTTGTAATATCCCTCCTCTCAGTGTTGAAGAGGAACGCCTTCACTTAGCAACACTCGTAACCAGGCAATAAAGATACGCGGGTCATACAAACATTCTTAGAAGAGGTGCCTAGTCCAGCCTGTCGAGGCGCCTCCTCCCTATCCTAAGTTTTCACAAAGTGGAAATGACTCTCCGGCGGTCATTTCCATTCTCCTCAATCATGACGAAGACAGTAAGAGCAGTCCCGGGCCCCCTAAACTATAAATGTGCCTGGTGTGCTCCACCCATCACAAACACAGAGCGTTTGGATCTGTTCTATGTACACTCACGGAAAAAACAATCTATTCACTAAACGCTCTAAACATTCTGGATGTGGGTCGAAATCTTGTGATAATACTTGCATCCACTCAGCTGCGATATTGGTAACCCTGCTGGAGGTCGCCAAGTATATGATTCGAGTCTTCGGATGAACTCCCACCATTAAGGCAATAGTGTGAACAACCTTCATTTACATTAGTATATTCAGTTGCCTAATGACATACTATCTAAAGATATTAATATATAATAAACACCTCAGTGAAATTTGACATTTTATTAACAGACACGTGTCCCCACGTGTCAACAAGTGGGTTGGTGGAGGGTTAGTGCCCCTTCCCGTAAAACAAATAACTCAAAGTCAAATGGCCACCCCTTACGGGATTATGGCGTCTGGCAATAAATAGATAGATAGATAGAAAACTCTCTCTCTCTCTCTCTCTCTCTCTCTCTCTCTCTCTCTCTCTCTCTCTCTCTCTCTCCATATATCCTTCATATATTGGTATTTTTTAATAATTCATATTGCATATAGCTAGATACACCCTCATATATCTCTATCTGCAGCCCAATAAGGCTGTGTCAACATCCATATAAAGGATATTCTGCAGGAGAGTAGTAATATTGACCTCCCCACCTTTTTTGTTACACAATTAGTAAAGGGTGTATGAGCCTCCTGCATTTAAACATAATTCAACCTTTTAGACATCTGACAACTCTTCCAGCAATGTTTTACTTCAGTACTGACCCACTTTTGAGCAAATGAATCCCGAAACAGTTCGGCCATTGTTTACAAAATGCTTCAGTAATAGGCTGTTATAGGAAATGCCTGTAATAATCACGGATGTAAAATATAACAATGTAATCTGCATATTGTAATAAAGATATATGTTCACGTCACACCTTCAAGGTAGGATGATTATATCAGTTATCTATAGACTTATGCAGGTGTTTCTCAATGACACGTTTCTATGAGCGACTCTTACTCAGGCCAGGGGCAATTGTTGGAGATCTCACCCCTCCTTGATTCAGGCATGCCAGCGTCACAGACTGATGTTTTACCCGATTCATTCTGTTAACACAAATATATATACAGCTCACCAGAGTAAAGATTGTTTTTTCTCCCAGTGTACAGTCATTCTTGGAGAGAATGGATCCACACCACGTTCACTGCACTTACAAATATCAGAAAACACCACAGCACATGGGTATGTGACAGGTACATCACACTCACAAACATTCCTGTCACATAAAACACAATTCCTATCACCTCTCCAACAACCCCTAACTCGTACAACCACTGCCACCACAATTCAGTGTGCACACACAATTCACCTACACCACAGACCCACACTAGATGCACAACGCCTCAAACATGCAGCAAAGGCATATTACAAATATATGTTGATGGCCTCCACACCAAACACCAGACAATAAAAAGCTTCCCCACAGTCAAAAAAAAAAAAAAAAAAAAAAAACATTGCACTGCTACAGGAAACAAAGCTAATACACACAGAAAAAAGTTCATCCGACAGTCAATCTTCCTACATCCGCACAAACATATTGATGGCCATGGAGGAGGGCGCACCACGTAATTTCACACATCCATCCTCTTCAAAGGCATCACAGATATTATAATCATGTTTCCAGAATGACACCACGTTAGAAATATAGTCGATCAGTGTCACACCTTGTCAGATATAAGAAATCAACATTTTTAACAGTTGCAGTCCCCCTGACTCCTTTTACGCTGTACCAACACAATATACCCCTCAACTCAGTGGTGGCGGCCATTATCCATTCACTTGGTGTCATGCCTCCTTCTTCATTCCCCTTTCTCATTCTGTCCCCGTGTCTGCTCTCTTCGCTTCCTTCTCCGTTTCCATCGTGTCACTTTGATTACTCTTCTTTCCATGAGTGGTGGCTGTAAACTGTGTGGAGCTATTATTGATTCATGTAACTCTAGAAACCATTTACGATGCCGGGTGGTAACCATATAAACAAATTGCGGGGTGATGTGACCCTGCTATAGTACCCCTGCTAACTGTTAGGAAAGACGCAAATGCGGTGTCCACCCAGCAAACAAACCTCCGTACTTTTCCCCGCGCCTCACCACTACATGGGTTAGTTATGCAGGGGCGGTTGCTTGCCTGCGATTGATGGATATGCTTGGCTAAACAGATTGGTACTGTTCAACAAGAACACCTGACATGACTGACACAGATGCCTAGCTTTGTGATTGCTCTATACTGTAATTTAAGGTTAAAAAGTACAGTTTGGTACGAACACAGTGAATACAACCATTAAGGTTAAAAAGTACAGTTTGGTACGAACACAGTGAATACAACCATTAAGGTTAAAAAGTACAGTTTGGTACGAACACAGTGAATACAACCACCAAGGCTTAGACAACATATCTCAGCTAAACAACATGTATACTCTTGATGACACCTTACAACACACCAACATCCCACACCAAGCACACTGCGTGCCCTCTTCCCCAAACATCACATTTTGTTCGCCCATGATTCACTGCGATGGAACCAAAACTCCCTTCAAATAATGTCATCATTATCATCGCAATAATACACTCAAAACCAGAGTAACAACACATCACTTACGAAAGGGACAAGAAAGCAAACTGTACAAAATTCGCGGAAGAAACAGAACAACACCAGTTTACTGAACAACACACCCACCACCAACACTGACAGGTATATTTCGAAATTTAACGAAATCATACATAATGCAGGCGAACACCATGTTCCCAAGGCAACAGAGGACAATACAACCCAAGTGCACACCGGAGGTCGCTCACTCCATAAAACATAGTTGCTTAAACACAACTCCCCTCTCCCACACAAACAAAAGATCATTACAATGCTCCATCAATTAAAACGAAATAGACAACAAAATTAACACAAAGAAGAGAGAGAGAGAGAGAGAGAGAGAGAGAGAGAGAGAGAGAGAGAGAATGGAAGGCCTTTGTAACAACATTCAGCCACTCCACAGACACGTCTAGGCTCTATCAAATTGGTAATAGCTTCACTAAATCAGAAAAAAGCACATCCAGCACCCAACACATTCCATCTTACAAAAACAAGCAGACATACTCGTGAAACACTACACAGCGCTCCATACCGAGCCAGCACGGCCAGTGGCATTACCTAAATTAGTATCTTTATATGAGTCAACTCTGTACCAGGTTAGACTAAATGATTTTTTATTATTAAAAAATAAATAAAAATAAAAAGAAGTTTAAACAAGACTTGTTCAAACAGAAAAGAGAACCGAGTGGCGAAAGAATGCGCTCAGTCAGCTGAGGCTTGTTTAGACTACAACTGCCCCAGGGAATGTACAGTAAGTACACTGTGCTTTTAGTATTGCAAAATGGACACATACTTTAGTAAAGCAAATTTGGAAAAGAAAAGGGATAAAGGTAGAAAGCAAGATGATGATTTCTACCAAGAACTATTTGAAGTGGAGACTCACAATAGACTGGTTGAACGTGTACACAAACTTAAGATGGCTTTCAAATATGAAATTGATGAAATAAAGAAGGAGATGCACTTGCAAAAGGAAGAAATAGAAAAACTAGGAAGGGTGGCCAACAAGAAAGACACAACCATCAGTGAACTAACAGTGGAATTGAGTACACTTAGGAAGAAAATGAATGAAATGGCAAGTACAGTAGTCAATCACGAGAGTATTATGGAAGAGTTCAAAAATGATACAGAGACAATTAGGCAAGTAAGCAGTCTGATAGACCAGAGCAGTGATATTGAGGAGAAGATAACACAGGTGAATGAAGCTGTGCAAAGCTACAAAAATGATGTGGAAACCACGTATGCTGAAATGGTGAAAGTAAAGAAAGACTTAGAAACAAGGGTGGAGGAAAAAAGCATTAAAAAGGAAGTGGAAAGAATAATCCAAAACAATCCAAAGTTAGTCAGAGATTCAGTAGATATCAACAAATCTACAGTAATCACTGGTATAGACGAGGAAGAAGTAAAAAACAAGATTACAAGAGACAAACAGGAGATGGCAAATGTAATGAGCTTACTGAAAGAAGTATCAGACGAAATCTGTAGTAAAGATATAGAGGAACACAAAAGGTTAGGGAAATATGAGAAAAGCAAGACAAGACCTCTAAAGGTAACTTTCCAGACTGTAAGCACTGTGGAGGAGATACTAAAAAATGCAAAGAACCTTATGGAAAAAGAGGAGTTCAAAAATGTATGGATAAAAAGATGCCTAACACAAGAGGAACTGGAATAACTGAAAGAGAAGAGGGAGGAAGCAAAAACAAAAAAATGAGGGAAGATCACAAGAGGAGAAGAACACATTTTTTTTTACAAAGTAATAGGATTGGAGGTACGAAAGTGGTACACAAACAGGAGGGAATAACAAGGAGGAAGGTAGTAGAACCATGTCAAGACAAGTATATAAACAAGATGATAAAGTTGATGTACTCAAATGTGGATGGAATGGTATCTAAATTACTAGAGATGAATGATTATGTCAGAGAAAATGAACCACATATAATATGCCTAACTGAAACAAAATTAACACCAAGGATATCCAATGACATACTAAACTTGGAGGAATACAATATATGGAGAAGAGACAGAAATTTAAAAAAAGGAGGAGGAATTATAATATTAACTAAGAAAAATCTAAAAGTCAATGAAATAAAACTAGATATACCATCACAAGTAAAACTGATTGCAGTAGAGATCAACACATCTGAAGGGAAAGTAATTGTAGCCAATTTGTACATGCCACCCAGATCAAACACATGGGAAAGAGACGAATATGAGGACCTGGCAGAGAGTACAATTCAGAGTTTAAGATCATTACTACATAAAATGGAAGAGAAATCGGAAGGAATTATACTAACTGGAGATTTTAATACAAATATAAATTGGAATACTCTAGATATAATTAGCCAAGAAAGCTGTTGGGACCAAAAGCTCCTGGATCTCATGCAAGAGTTTTTCCTAACGCAACATATGAGGGAAACCACCAGAAAAAGAGGACTCGATGTACCTTCAATGCTAGATCTAATATTTACTAGGCAAGAAAATGATATTGACATTTTAATATATCACCCTCCACTCGGCAAAAGCGATCATGCAGTACTAAATTACAACTTCAGGATAGCATATGACATAGTTAACAGCAATGAAAGTTACAAAAAGAGCCTAAACTATAAAATGGGAAATTATCAAAACCTAAAGAAGTATTTCTTAGAAGTTGATTGGGAAAATGAGCTTAGAGGACAAGATTTAAATGCTGTATATAAAAAATTCAGTGAATTTTATGAAATAGGAGTCCGGAAGTACATCCCAAAGCACAAAGAAGCAGATAAGAAAATACAGAAATGGTTCAATACAGAATGTAAAAAATCAAAAGAAAGAAGAGATTTGTTGTGGAATTGATACAGAAGACACAATTGTGAAAGGGCGTATAATAATTACAAACAGGCAAGAAACGATTGTACAAGAATAAGGAGAGAAGCCCAAAAACAGTTTGAGGAGGATATAATAAATAAAAGTAGTGATCAACCAAAGCCATTTTACAGCTACATCAGAAACAAAACCAAAGTAAAAGATATAATACAATCCATTACGGACGAGGGAATCACCTATACACCAGAGAAAGATATTTGTGAAGCGCTAAATAAGAATTTCCAATTAGTTTTTACAGAAGAAAAAATTTTTGAGAGGGACTATGTGGAACATGCATGTCCACACATACTACCAGATATACAAATATCAGAAAAAGTAATACAGGAGGAGTTAAGTAAATTAGACAGAGGAAAAGCAAGTGGTCCTTATGAAATTTCATGTTGGGTACTATGAGAATGTGCAAAGGAGTGAAGTAAACCATTATTTTTAATTTTCAAGAAATCCTTGAGTCAAGGTAAACTACCTGATATTTGGAAGAAAGCAAATATTATCCCCTTATTCAAGAAAGGAAATAGACAAAATCCACTCAACTACCGACCAGTATCACTAACCAGTGTTGTAAGGAAGGTATTAGAAAAGCTTATAAGAAAAGCTTGAGTAAATCATCTAGAAGAACACAGTATGATAACAGAAAGACAGTTTGGTTTCAGAAAAGGAAAATCATGTGTTACTAATCTGTTGAGCTACTATGACAGAGTAACAAACACAATACAGGAAAGAGAAGGATGGGTGGACAATATCTATATAGATTTCAAGAAAGCATTTGACACAGTACCCCACCAAAGACTTTTATGGAAACTGTACCATCAAGGAGGAATTCGAGGCAAACTGTTTTGTTGGATGCAAGATTTACTCATAAAAAGAGAAATGAGAACAGTACTAAGGGGAAACTACTCATCATGGAAAGAAGTGACTAGTGGAGTACCATAGGGTTCAGTGCTGGCACCAATCATGTTTTTAGTGTATATAAATGATATAAACAGTAACACTGGAAATGAAAGCTATCTGAATATGTTTGCAGATGATGCAAAAATACAAAGGAGAATTACTAACACAGACTCTTGTAAAGAGCTACAGGAAGAATTAAATAAACTCCATGAATGGAGTAATACATGGCAAATGGAATTCAGTGTGGACAAGTGTCATGTAATCAAGTTTGGTAAAAGTGGAAAAAGACCTGATTGGGATTATACGTTAGGAAATAAAACCCTACACACATCAGAAAGAGAGAAGGACCTAGGTTTGATTATCAATAACAGACTATCTCCGGCTGACCACATCAGTGAGAAGGTACGGAACATGTATACTATCTATCTATCTATCTATAGCCCGACGCCCTAATCCCGCAAAGGGTGGCCACAGACAAAACGCCTCCAAGTCACATGTATACACTGTATACACTGCTTGCAAATATGAGAATAGCATTCACATACATAAATGAAGACATGCTAAGAAGGATAATAACATCATTCATTAGACCAACCCTGGAGTATGCATCTGTAGTCTGGAGTCCTCATCTCAAAAAACACATAGACAAGATTGAAAAAGTTCAAAGGGCCGCTACAAGATGGATACCAAGCTTAAGGGACCTAAGCTAAGAAGAAAGACTAAATAAACTGAAACTACCAACACTACAGGAGAGAAGGAAAAGAGGTGACATGATAATGCTATATAAATGCATATCAGGGAAGGAGAAAATAGACATAAATGATTACTTAACATATGGGGAAGCATCAGCAAGAGGACACTGCAAAAAACTGCATAGGAAGAGAGGTGATAAAGACGTAAGGAAATTCAGTTTCCCAAACAGAGCAATTGATCAATGGAATGCACTACCGAATGAAATAGTGTGTGCCAAAACAATTCACAAATTTAAGGATATGTACGATAAATATGGTTTACGACACGGGACAGTACGAGCTTGACTCATTCCTGTAAAGATACAATTAGGTAAGAACAATTAGGTAAGGTAAGAACAAACATAAGTCTCCTAAAGCACTGAATTTAAAGAACATTCTACTCTGCAAAGACAGCCCTTTCCTCTTGACTCCAGTGTTGACGATTATATGCCCCTTTGCAATTTTAGGCCCGACCCACCTGACATTGACACCCCTATCGCTAACTTGGGGGGGGGACCCCCCCGATGTTATGAGGGATGCTATAGGATGCAGATTTGAAAGATACATCTTTAGGTTTTGGTTTCATATCGATATGACGAATTTGAAAAGAGTTATGGCGAAAAGCTATTTGTTACCTTTTTTTTTTTTTTTATTTTTTTTTTTACATTTTTTGGGCCTATAGCCTGGGCCTTGGCTCAAGTTGGCCCAATATTTAATCAGGTGATCCCTGTAATTGTAGTTACAATCGCACCATCAATTTTTGCGTAAAGTTGTTTACAGAAAGACAGACAGACAGACAGCGAGACAGACAAACAAACAAACAAACAAACAGACAAACCGAATGAAAACAATACCTGTCCCCGAGCACTTCCGGGACGGGGACGGGTAAATAATGGGTGCTCCCTTAAGTTAAGTATGATCGTTAGAGAGTCGCTGTGCCGTCGTCGTCCTCTACAATTAGTGCCTGATGATGTGAGGTGAAGAAGGCTGGGACAAACTCTTTCGCATCCACCACACATCAACACCCTCGCTTCACCTCCGCCGTCTCCACCACCTTAACCTCCAGCCAGTCTCACCTCCACCAGTAACTCGTACTGTATAAAAAAAGGGAGGAAAAAGGATTAAAGTACAGACTACTCTGGCTTTAAATTTCCAGCCAAGAGTGTTGATATAACTCCTTGTTCATACTATATATCCTCGGCTCACCATCACCACCTCCTACCCCAACATTTCTAGCCAGTATTCCAAGTACAGCTAAGTCGTTCTTCACACACACACACACACACACACACACACACACACACACACACACACACACACACACACACACACACACACACACACACACACACACACACACACACACACAGAGCACTTTGTAACCTACATGACAAAAGGAACAAGATCTGTAGGCCATTTCATTTTTGCACACCCCAGAGTGTATAGACAGTAGGCTGGTGCAGGAAAGGCATCAGAGTCAATAGCCAGGACAGGCGAGTCTCAGTGAGGAAAAGAATGCGAGGGTGGAAAGAGGAGAGGTGGTATGGTATGGTGAGAATGTGCCACGAATATACAGGTAAACTCGTATACTAGATGATGCAGCTGCATAGATCTGTCATTTGTAAAACATCAGTGCATGTATATCATAATTTATGACAGTTTGAAAAATCAGGTTGTAACTAGAATTATGACCCATTGTGCTCAATTTTTCAGTACTACTACCATAATAAACGATATTCCATTCCTGACATCATGTTGGTTGCAGTATAGGGGAAATGATTGTCAAACAGTAAGAACAATGGCCCTTGGTCGGAAAGTACTCGATTGCAATCCCAAGCTATAGCAAAGAACAGTTTTGTGTTCTGAATACAAGCTAACCCTTCGTGGGCGAGGGGTTACCAAGTTACACCGAGGGCCGATGGGGTCCCGGCGGACCCCAAACCTTAATGGTGTATTTCTGCCATTTTCATAAAGTTATATCTACTAAACTTTGTACATATGTTGTCCAGGACACGGCACGTGAAACCAACCCACCAAGTGTCCCTTTTTGTTTTTGTGTTTTTTCTTTATTATTATTGTAACAAAAAAATTTCATTTTATCACAATTTATTAAAGTTTGAGTGTGGAAGTACTGATTATACACTTATCTGAATGTCTGATTGTCAGTATTCTTGGAACAGGTTCTCAAAATAATAAGTTCATGTGTAAAGTAAATTAGCATGATCATAAAATAAAACTATCCCTATAATGTTCAAATTTGCTACAACAATTTCTTGTTTTATCCTCTTCGTGATCATCTTCTGTATTATTACCATCACTTGCATTTTCAGAATTATCATCAGCACTCACAGGAGACTCAATACTACTCACACTAATTTCACTGTCCGATCGTTCAAGCACTTCATAATCATCAGCGTCGGATACAGATAAATCACCATCTGAATAATTTTCTTCTTCTTGGTCACCTTCTGCCACCGCCATTGAGGCATAAAACTTTGCTACTGGTATTGACATTGTCCTAATGTTTACAATCTAAAATATCTGAAAAAAAAAAAAAAAGTCACACGAAATGCCAGGTGGGGATCGCCCCACTGACATTTATTGCAATGTCACTCCTTAATCGTGCGAGATTTTTTGCTCAAATTTTATGAGGATATAAAATAACCATCTACAATAAAAGTCATGAGAGGCCAGGCTGTGATAATAAAAATGGCTTAATGGCAACATTTTAAAAACATGCTGGGATCCGCAGGGACCCCATTTGCCCATGAAGGGTTAAAACATTTTTTTACTAATCATCCACAGGACCACACAACATGTCATAATGATATCCCCGCCAAATCCATCACACCAGTCCTGAACGAGACAGCCCAAGCATGTAAGCAGATAGATGGTGGACACCAGCGTCAAAATGTTGGCATGTGAAGTTGAATGGGACTGAATTGCTGGGGCTTAGGGAAGAGGCTGTCAAATATATTTCCAGAGAAAGACACATTCAACAATGCATTTTCACATACAGGGAATTACTATGGTGGAATTACTCTAAACTGGCAGCTAGGGTGGGGCGCTAACCTCTGAACAGTGGTGCCACGTTTTCCATATCCACGATGCCTCTCTCTCTCTCTCTCTCTCTCTCTCTCTCTCTCTCCTGGGGGGAGATATGCGTCACCCTGGGGAATTTTGTTTCTTTTATGAGTGACTGTTATAAACTTGTGCTTTCATTTCTTTATTTTGGTTTTATTATATGTTATACTATGCGTTTAAGGGTCGGCTTCCCGTCCCCAGAACTCCTAGAGTGTAGCTGGGTTCCCTTTTCTAGACTGGAGCTTAGACACAGTATGAGAGGAAAAGGGCATAGAAACACATGGCAACAACTTTACACGTGTATAGATAAATTCTTTGCTGTGGAACAGAAAGACATACACACAATATGCTAATCAAAATTAATACATAGGGTGGTAGGTGGGTTTGGAGTATCACACAGGATACTAATAGGCAGGAGTTTCAGTTTAGGTCTGGGGGCAATACACAACTTTTACAGTCTTTGCACAGGAGGCTCTTTTCCACTAGGGAGGCAAAACACAGCTTTTGCTAGTTCAGGGGAATTTGCTCTGGCACCGTCTCTGGTTCTAGTTTCACGGCAGTTGTCAGAGTTATGTCGCTGTTTTCTGTTTTCTTGATTTACACACTGACACTGAGTGTTTGCCTCTCGACTTACATAGAATAGATATGCACTGTTTCAGGTGTTTTTCCTGACTTCACTGAATCACACTTTTACTTATAATGCACAATGCTGGCCTCTCGTCATCAGTCTGTAAGAGCCTTATATCAGTGTCACCGTTAGGGACTGTCCTTGATCTGGCAAAGGGGAATGGGGCGGCCTGGGGGACTCACAGTCGTAGGCCTGGGGTGGGTGGAGTCCCTTCAGGAGTCCTTTCGTCCTGCGGCCAAGGGACCACTCTCAGGGGCGCCGTCTCTCGTTGCGGGTTTGTGCTGGGCGTGGTAAAGGGCCCCTTACTGTCGGGGCTGGGGACTGGGGTCTGCCCCTTAGATCTTGGGCCAAACAGATCCTGGAAGTGATCCCTCATGCTCCTGGTGGAGGAAGGGAGTCGCCTTTGTTGGGGAGGGGTGAGGTCTCTCCCCAGGGTCCTGGCGGTGCCCTTAGAGGCCTGCTGGCTGCAGCCTCCTTCCAGTGGCGTTGCCATCAGGTTGGGGCTGCGGTGTCGCTCCTGGCTAGAGTCCGTCATGTGAAGGTCCTTCTCGGGGGCCGACTGGAGGGAGAAGAGCCCTGGAGATAACACCGGGCCTCTCCGCCAGTCCTTGGGGCAGAAGTCCTCCTCCTGGTGGTTGCCTCAGTCTGGGTGAACAGGGGGGCGGCCTGCGCTCCTGCCGGTAGGTTGGGCTGACTGCAGGTCACCCTCGTGTTGCGGAGTCACAGGGGCTGAGGGACTTTGGTGTCCCTCCCCGGTGCAGCTATAGGCCATCACTGGGTTCCCTTAGGCAACAGACAGAGGGCGGCTATGGGCCGTCCCTTCGCTGTCAGTGCGGCAGTGGGCCGTCACCAGGGCCTGACTCCCTAACAGGAACGTAGACGAAGCGTGGCTATGGGCCGTTGCTTGCCTGTTGGAGCGGTAGTTGGCCGTCGCCGAAGTCCCACATGGACGGTAACGTGTAGACGAGGAGCGGCTATGGGCCGTCTCCTGCCAATGGGCGTGGCTATGGACTGTCGCCTTTGTCGTGCCCTCCGAGGCAACTGCAGAAGGAGAGAGGGCATACCTGTCTCTTCCCGGCACGGCTATGGACCGTTCCTGGTTCTGCGGAGGGGATTGGCAGCACCTGGTGGAGCAGCTATGGGCTGTCTCCTTATTTGGTGGCCTGGCTATAGGCCATGGCCTTTTTTGTGTGTGGCTATTGGCCATCACTGGGGCCTGGCTATAGGCCGTGGCCCTTTAGTTGGAATGGCTATGGGCTGTCTCCTTTTTAGCAGAGCTGCTATGGGCTGTCTCTTGGTTGGCGCGGCTATGGGCCGTCGCTGGGGTGCTGCCTGGAGCTGTAGGGTCAGCTCCACCCCGATCCTGGCGAGGGCTAGCTCGACTGAGAGGTAGTGCACTCGGACTGGGGTGGTCTCATCTAGCGCCTTCAGGGGAATGGGGGCACACGATCAGGGTGAACTTATGTATGTATAGACCGGACATGTCGTGGGCTCTGTCTACCCCTCCGTAGTCTCCTTCTTGGGGTGTGGTGGCGACCTGGGTTGCCACAGCTGGTATTTCAGTGTCTAATAATATTTAAAAATATTTATTATTGTTTTACATATGGGGCCAGATGACCTTGCTGTTGCAGCATCATGATTTGTTTTCATTCAGTCACTCTCTTCCTCCTTCCTTCTCTCCCTTCCTCCATCTCTCCCTCAGCTTGACAGTGTACTCAACACTGCCCCTGGCCTGCCTTCCCTCTCTCTCTCTCTCTCTCTCTCTCTCCTGGGGGGAGATGTGCATCACCCTAGGGAATTTTGTTTCTTTTATGAGTGACTGTTATAAACTTATCCTTTTATTTCTTTATTTTGTTTTTATTGTATCTAATTATATTTAAAAATATTTATTATTGTTTTACATATGGTGCCAGATAACCTCGCTGTTGCGGCGCCATGATTTGTTTTCATTCAAACACCCTCTCCCTCCTTTCCCTCCCTTGCTCAATCTCTCCCTCAGCTTGACAATGTACTCAACACTGCTCCTGGTCTGCCTTCCCCCCCAGCTCTCTCTCTCTCTCTCTCTCTCTCTCTCTCTCTCTCTCTCTCTCTCTCTCTCTCTATCATCTATGGTATTATAGGATACATTTTGGTTTATCTTCTTTTACAATAGGCTATATTGTACATATTGTAAATCTGACTTTATTTCCACACCACCCGGGAGGTAAATGTCTTCGCGTGTTTCTTTTTTAAGAGGTGTCGGGGTCAGACTGGGTCTGAGTGTTGCCGCTCACAAGGGTTTAATGAATTTATTTTTTTACTAAGATATTTGCACATTTTTACTTATATTCTCGCACATTATCATATACTCATAATTGTGACATTATTACCCACCCCAGAAATACAGTAAAAACCAATAAAAATGACTAAATTTTTTTTTAAATATTTATGCCACGTTTCTGTATTGCTGTATAAATAATTTATGCATAATAATTTTACTGTTCTTTCATATACTATAATACAAATGACTAAATTTTTTTTTAAATATTTATGCCACGTTTCTGTATTCCTGTATAAATATTTTATGCATAATAATTTCACTGTTCTTTCATATACTATAATGCACACTTTAACATTGTAATCATATGTGTTTATCTTATTTGTGATACATTTTACATATACAACAGCCATTTCACATCGCGGGTTTGGGAAACATAGCAACACTGTACAGAGGTTCGCAACCCGGCCTGGCCGCCAGTTTAGTCAGATCATAGAAGCCATTGACCATTCTTAAGTTTGGCTATTGGTAACCAAGGTCCTACATAAGAGACGGAATTTCAAATGCTGATAAAGGGAGGACATCTAGAGTATGGACCTATGAGCTTCACGACTGAGTCGATAGGCAGAGTGGGGTAAGCTAAGGCCACTTCCAGCAAAATCCCGCACTCAGGAACCCTGGGTTTATATATATATATATATATATATATATATATATATATATATATATATATATATATATACCAATAACTGGTTAATATTATAAACTTTGGGTGCAGAGCAATATCTCTCGCTTCATTCCAATACTCCTCAGTACGATGAAGTTTATTTTTGAGCGATACTTGCTAACTCCAAGTGACTTTAATCAGCCTAAGAGATTTGTCTTTTTACAAGCGAGTGAGCAATGTTTACTTTCAGTTATGTTTGGAAATGAGGGGCCCGGTCTGACCCGGCCTGACCCAGCCTGACCTGATCCGACCGTCACGCTAAACAGAAGCTAATAACTCCTATATGAAGCAGAACTGAAATTATTTCTGCATGTGATACATTCATTTAATAAATTTTGCTGTCAACTAAAAACACACATAAAGGCGTAGGAACCCCTTGGAATCTCGAGTTTTCCGAGGGAGTGTGCGGCTCTAATCGGTGAACGCCTCAATTACAAAATCAAATTAAATAAGATATTCCGTCGTAACTCTGTGTTTTTTGGCATCAGCTCTAGCAATTAAATACCGAAGATTCCGCCTATAATTTTACATGAACGTTTTTGGTGTGTTTTCATGATGAAATTGACAAAAGAAAACATCCCATTTCTGGTATGTAGAAAGCAGGTAAGACTGCAACAGTATACACGGAGACAGGTCTAATGCATAGTACAGGATCCACTTTATTTCAATAAACTGGATTCTGTACTCTGGATTTGGCCTTACCCCATTTCTGGCTTTAATCATCTCATCAATAACCAAGTCTTTATTGTTTCAGTTTCGTCGATATGGCAGGTTGGCAATGAAGATTGTAGATTTTATTGCACGTGTGATGAATGCTACAGCGCCTCACTTTACACCAGCATTCGCGTACCGTCAGAACCTACGTTGCTCAAACAAACCCTGAGCTAGTTTAAGAACTTAGGTTTTCTTCGCTTCAAAATATGTGCTCCACAATACTCAGTGAGGGAATCTAAATTTAATTAACAGCCGAAAATCATCCAGGGGAAACCCCGTGTATCTTACATTCATCCTTGGATTGATAGCCGACAATTTGCCTTAGTTTGTTGAACTACTCGGCCACTGTGAATATTCCGCGTGGTTCGTATGATGCAATGCTTCTATTATGGGAGAGCAGAGTTGAAAACAACACGTGTGAGTTTCTTTCGTTGTAAGTCGATGTGCCGCTGAATATTTAAACCTCACCGATGTCACTATAGAATAAGTTCTTCAATAGAATTCGAGAAATAACAAACTTGACAATCCTGTCTTCGTATATCAGAGGTAAATTGTGAAAACATGGTGCTCGCTCCCTCATCACGCACTCACACACTTTACTGGTACTGAAGACGTTAATAACAACCTCCCTTAACCCCTCAGTGAAAAGTGCTCTTTACTTTACTTTCATTCATAGCTTAAGTAATTTTTCTGGAGGTAAAAAGTACTGTAGAAGTAAGTGATGAGTAAATTCATCCCCTGCAGCTTAAAGTCTCTCCTTTGCTAAATAAAATCGTTTGGAAACTGGAAGAATGAAACACAGAGGATGTCTCGTAATGAGACATCTCCCTGAAGTTAAGTGATATTTCTTGGCTGGTACAAGAATTTGATAAGTAATCTTAGATCTCTCGTATTAACTTCATATTCCATAGCCACCCGCTGCGCCATGTAAGCACCGAGAAGTAATTGAATAAGTTTGTTGTCAAGTTTGCCGAGGGGAACGAGCCTGCCTACATGTTTTGCGTCATGTAAACATCATACACTAATTAAATTTAGCTCTGGCTCTGAGCTTGTTTAGTTTCCAGACAGACGTGGTAGTGTGTAATGAAGTGTGTAAGCGCTGCAAGGTGGGTAGCTTTTTATTTTGTAACGCTGTACCCAAGTTACGTTTAATATTCTTGAGGGCCATTATCTGACGTCCCCCCACGCCTTTCTCTCTCTCTCTCTCTCTCTCTCTCTCTCTCTCTCTCTCTCTCTCTCTCTCTCTCTCTCTCTCTCTCCATGCATATATATAAAATAAAAAAATAAAAAATATACAAATACGTACATACATACATACATATATACATCGCCAGACACTTTAATCCCTAAGGGGTGGCCGCAAACAAATCGGCTCCATATCGCCCTATCCCCTGCCATTTCACTACCCTCCCCCAGCTCACACACCCCTCTCTCATATGCCTCTCCATTCTATCCCTCCATCTCATCCTCGACCTCCCCCTCCCTCTCCCCCCCTTTACACTTACTCACATACACTCTCCTTGTTAGTCTCTCACTCTCCATCCTCCCTTCATGGCCAAATCACTTCAACATATTTCTCCAAATACTTTCTATCACATCCACATCCACACCACAACGTTCCTTCAGTCTGTCTCTGCATGTAACTCCACAGGCTTCTCTCAAATAATTCATTTCCACTGGTCTCATTCTTGACTTGTGTCCTTCCAACAAGGTCCAAGCTTCACATCCATACGTTAGAGTTGGTATCATAATACCGTCATGTAGTAACTTTTTTACTTCCATGTTCACTTCCCTATTTCTTATCACCGCTTTCAAAGAACCAGCAAGCTTCTTCCTTGCTGTACCCTTTCAAGCACTTCATCCTCCAAACTTCCAACCTTACTCATCACACAACCGAAGTACTTAAACGCACTCACATGTTCCAGTTCCTTATCCTCCCTCACTATACATTCAATGACTTCAATTCTCTCGAAGACCATGACTTTACTCTTCCCTACATTCACCCTTAGATACACTCATTTCTCTCGAAGACCATAACTTTACTCTTCCCTACATTCATCCTTAGATACACATTCACTCATTCACCAAGCATTGCAGTTCCCCTCCGTCTTCATTTAACAATACAGTATTATTTGCAAACAATAGTACAGGAAGTTTCCAAACGCTACCTTCTCTCATTAGGGCCGCTCCACCATCCACTGCCTTACCTTGTGTCTCTTTTATAGCCCCATCCATAAACAGATAGAACGACCATGGAGACATGACACATCCGTGTTTCAATCCAACATTCAGATAGAAAATTCACTCAGTTCACTATCCACATGCACTGCAACCTTAGCACCCTCATACATGCTATTCATGGCACTCAACAACTTCCCATTTACTGAATATATTCTTAATATTTTCCACATTTCTTCTCTGCCCACTTTGTCATTTGCATTCTCGAAATCCATGAAGGCCGCATACAACTTCTTCTCCTTCTCTAGAAACTTTTCCACTAAAGACTTAAGGATAAATATCTGATCTACACAGCCTCTTCCCTTCCTAAAGCTTCCCTGTTCTTCACTAGATAATTCCTCTGTTATCTTCCTAACTTTATCAGTAGTATCCTACTATATACTTTTCCTATTACACTAAGAAGACAAATGTCCCTGTGATTACCACACACCTCTTTTTTTCCCCTTTTCCTTTGTACAGCAGGATACTTATATCTGATTTCCAATCCTCTGGGACTCTGTCTTCCACCCATGCCAATCTGCATATCTTCCATATCCATTTTACTACTATCTCTCTCCCATGCTTCAGCATGTCACCATAAGCTTCATCAGTTCTTGGGGCTTTCCCCATTTTGACTTTCTTCATTGCTTCCACTACTTCCGACCCGCTGATCTCTTCCTCCCTTCTCACCTCCCTCCATCTCCCAGCCATTCCCCAGCCACTTATACTCGCATTACTTTCATTCTTTATGTTTAACAGTTCCTTAATTTGTTCTCTCCATCTTCTCACGTTTCCTCCTTTCTCCACTATCAATCCACCATTCTATCTTTCAGTCCCCAACTGACTTCTTTAACACCCTGTCTAACTCCCTTTACCTCTTTCCAGAACATTTTCTTACATTCCCTCCTATATACACTAAAATTCCTTCCAAATTTCTCATTCACTCTCTTCTTACTGTCCCTTAGCAATTTTTTCATCTCTCTCTTCCTCTCTACATATAACTCTCTTCCATCTCTTAACTTCCTCCACACCTCTGTTTCCCATCCACTCACTATATGCTTTCTTCTTTTCTGCCACAGTCTGTCTCACCTCTTCATTCCACCATGCTGTTCCTTGCACCCCCTTTCGTCTTCTCTTCACCCCACACACACCACCTCACATGCTGCACAGATTTCTTCAGTGAATATCTTGCACACACCTTCCATGTTCCCCATCTGCTCCAAATCATATTTACCCAATCGTTCCGCTACTTCTCTCGTATATTCTGCCTGTTTTTCATCCTCTTGCAGCCTTTCTCTTCTCCTTGTATGAACTGCATCTTCCTGTCCTTCCCTCTTTCTACCCCTTCATTTCATCTGAACCTTGACATTCACCATCGCTAAGTAGTGGTCAGAAAGTGCACTTCCCCAGCCTCTATATGCTCTTGCATCTATTTTAATAATAATAATAATAATAATAATAATAATAATAATAATAATGCCTCTGCCCACCTATAGTGGAGGAGGAATTATGTGATTGGTCTTTTCGGCCGTGGGTGCGTGGGTGCGACCATGGATCCGTAACATTATTCTGCGCTTGATATCTACTGAACCCATTGAAGGATTTATACCAAACTTTTATTTGTGATGGATTATGAGGAGATGGTGAATTGATTAGGTCAGCTAGGTCAAGGGGTCAAAGGTCAAGTTCATATAGGGCCAACTTACTTTATTATTATGGTCACTATATCTCCTGAACCCCTAGACGGATTTCGACCAAACTTTTGTTAGTGATACAATATGAAGGGACGATAAACTGACTAGGACAGCAAGGTCAGCGGATAAGAGGTTAAAGTCATATGGGGTTGACTTAGTTTGTGGGTGCGATATCTCTGGAAACCCTTGCCAGATTTTGACCTAACTTTTGTCAGTGATACAATATGAATGGATGATAACTGGTTAGGTCAGCAGAGTCAATGGGTAAATGTTCAAGGTTATATGAGGGCGACTTAGTTTATCTTTAGTCTTATTTCAGCCCAGAATGAAACCTGTCATGGAGGTTGTATGGTGAGTCCGAGCACAAGGCTTTGTGGAGGCATACCAAGCGACGCTTTCTGTGGACAGCTCAGGGCCCAACTTCTAGGCGTTTTCTTCTTCTTCTTCTTCTTCTTCTTCTTCTTCTTCTTGTTCCTTTCTTTTTCTTCTTCTTCATTTTATGATTATTATTATTATTATTAGTATTATCAGCAGTATTATTATAACTGTTATTATTATTAATGTTAGACAATAACAGTCATTTCTACTGAAGAGACTATACGCAAAGTATATACCCCAATGGATCCCAGGGAGGACAAAAATAGCCTAGAGGCAATAACTGACCGAACAAAAATGGATTAACCCCAGTTTTAAACGCATGAACACATTCCAAATTATTAACATCATTACGAAGAGTATTCCAGAGTTTAGTGACTGATAGAATAAAATACCTAGAATATTGTGAAGTATTATATATAACACGAAAAGAGGAAAGATGTTTTTCTGTTTAATGATTATTTAGTCCAAAGAAGTTGCTGACAATATGGTGGAAGTTTAGTATGTGAATGATGAACAGAATTAAAAAATATCTTACGAAATAGTTTTAGAGACCAAGGATGACGACAATGTTCAAGAAGATGTAGACTGAACTCAAGCAATGGAAACCTAATCTTCTTTGACACACGGTTTAAAAGCCATACCAGAAGACTCGCCTACCTGTCATAAAAATGCTCCCGCTAATACCAATACACCAGTCCTGTATGAGACAGCCCTAGCATGTATTCAGTATGGACGGTGAGTATATGGTATGTAGGAGGACAACTGGGCCTTGGGAGCAGGCTGTGAAGCCTATGCCCAGAGTCGGACACACACACAAAAAAAAAAAAAAAAAAAAAAATCAGCTGCGGGTAGGCTTTGCACGGACCATTTCCAGAGGAGGAGGAGGAGGAGAAAAAGTAGAACAGTTTTTGAGAAAAAAACAAAACAAAAAAAACATCAACACCCACAAGGATAGTCCTAAAGCATTCCGTTAAATGGTTGTAAACACTATTTACTATTGTCAGTGAAACAGACTTAGGTCTACGTATGGTACTATTTGCATTTATTTTGAAACTGTAGTGTTTATAGAGTGTCTTGTTAAGAGTTTTGCAGTTTTGCTGTGAATGCTATCTTTACTTTTTTCTTCTTTTTTTCTATGCTCTTCACTCTCAAAATTTTCCTTTCTTTCATCTGAACCTCTTTCCTGGAGAAGACTGTAGCACCAGTCAGTCAGGGCGGTATTCCCAAGGTGGATGGAAAGCTGGCGATACGGAGAGCTGCAGTTCCCGTTTCATCAGCCCTCGAGACTAGTTGCTGACCATCCCCCTTTGCTGAACTTGTTCAGTGTTTCAGCCAGTATACTCTCCTATAGTTTCCTTTAACTGTCAGTACCAAGGTACATGCACAATGCACACCACACTTCCTATTCCAAAATCAGCAAAAATGGCATCTCAAGGGCCAGCCTCGGAGTCCCCAGGGAGGGAACCATAAAAGCTCCATCATCCCACCCCCTCTCCCGGTGGAGGCCAAGAGAGTTGCATGAAACCGCTGTCTCACTTACTCTTTGTTCATTTCTGCAACACTTATGGTCTTTCCTTAATTTTCTCTCTGTTAAGCACCACCCCATTTCCTCTAAATCTCAAACTTCCCTTCGTTACTGAGACTTAGCTATCCGAGGCGACTGATATCAAATCCTTCTCTGTATATGTACACAACAACATACCTTGCTCTCGTGTTCCTGAATATTCTGAATTCTCTGCTCTATGGCACTGGTTATCTTGTCATTCATTGACTTAATATATCTGTCCTGTGTACTTATTCCCTAACTCTACTATGAAAAATTCTTTGATCACATTACTTCTAAGATGGAACACATCCTATTAATTTCCCCTTTCTCTGAAATCCCTATTTTAGGTGATTACAATGTTCACCACCACCTTTGCTCCACCTCTCCTTTCACTGATCCTCCTGGTGAACAAGATTAAATCTTCTGTCTATCTATCTATCTATTGCCAGACGCCTCAATCCCTTTTGGGGTGGCCACAAACAAATCGCCTCCAAGTCGCCCTGTCCCCCGCCATTTCACTGCCCTGCTCCCAACTCACACCTCCCTCTCTCATATACCTCTCCACCCCATCCCTCCATCTCATCCTCTGCCTCCCCCTCCCTCTTCCCCTCTCCACCTCACTCACATACACTCTCTTCGTCAGACTGTCACCCTCCATCCTCTCCACATGGCCAAACCACCTCAGTGTGTTCCTCATAACGCTTCCTATCACATCCACATCCACACCACAATGCTCCTTTATATCCTCATTCGTCAGCCTGTCTCTCCATGTGACTCCACAGGCTCCTCTTAAATAACTCATTTCCTCGGCTCTCACTCTTGACTTGTGTCCTTCCAACAACGTCCAAGCTTCACTTCCATACGTTAGAGTTGGTATCACAATACTGTCATGTAGTAACTTTTCACTTCCATGCTCACTTCCCTGTTTCTTATCACTGCTTTCAAAGAACCAGCAACCTTTCTTCCCTGCTGTACCCTTTCAAGCACTTCACCCTCCAAACCTCCATCCTTACTCATCACACTACCCAAGTACTTAAACGTACTCACATTTTCCAGTTCCTCACCATCCAACCTCGCTGTACATTCACTGACTTCACCTCTCTCAAAGACCATCACTTTACTCTTCCCTACATTAACCTTTAGATTCCGTTTCTTACACACTCTCCCAAACTCATCCACCAAGCCTTGCAGCTCCCCTTCGTCTTCACTCAACAACACAGTATCATCTGCAAACAACAGCACAGGGAGTTTCCAAACTCCCTCTCTCACCAGGGCCACTCCAACATCCACTACCCTACCTTGTACCTCTTTTATTACCCCATCCTTCCCTTAATGACATAAAGCAGCGTATACAGCACCCTAACCATATCCCTGACTGCTTTGGATAGATTTCCAACATACTTGACCTTTTCCCTACAATCAATCCTTCTGCTTATGCTGGTAATATTTTCTCTCTGTTGGGCTCCTCTTATCATAACCTTATTACCTTAACCTGTCCTATTGCTCCAGTAAGGCCTGTGAACCCTGCCAAGAAAGGCATCTGTGGCACTTTGGAGCTGCTGACTGTGGGGCCCTCAGGTAGTACTTTTTTTTATTTTCCCTAGAATGATTACATAGCCCTGCAACAGTTTTGCTGACTAACTGTCACGGGGTTTTTGAGAATATACAATATTAAAAAATAATATTCAATATTACTTGAGAACAGGGACAAAGAACTGACTTGTGAAAATCAAGTAATGATCACTTTATCCGGCTCACTTCGCCGATTCTCTAAAGACAAGAATTTATAAACTTTCTCAACAGTACACAGCAGAGACCAATTACTCACATGTGCTCTTTACTGGTACTGTTAGCCTCTGGAGAAAGTGACTCCACCCCTGACAATATCTAATGCTATTAATGATAAACAGGTTCTTGCCGGTGCATTAACTCCTGGTTGCACAACGGATTTTAAGCTTAATACAAAAGGACTGGCCTAAGTACCAGTTACGAATAATGCAAAGCATTTATGCAAACTAGGAGCGATAAGTGAAATAAGCTTAATGTGGAGAAATAAAACACGAGTTTACATTACATCAAGCTCAAAAAAAAGAACTGTTAATTTATTGATTACAGTGAGTTAAATTTACGTTACATGTTTCAAAATAAATTCAAAATAACAAAGAGAATACACTCACCAGCTGACTCAAAAGCTAAACTCTTAAGCCTAGGAAAATATGAAAAGAAATACTGGTCAGAGAGTGGGCTAAGTGGAATGGACTGGGCGTCGTTGCTGAGGAAGGACGCTGCCACACACGCTGAACCTCTCGCCGATTCACGCTGGGTGGAGACTTCAGGAACTCGCTGTACACATGCTGCTCCAAGCTGGGCCAACGAACCTAGTCCCACGGCGCTCTAATCCTGACTGAATTCAAACAAGCGAGGCGAGGGCTGAGGCCAGCTGCTAACTGGTAACGGCTAACACAAAGAAGTGAGCGAAACACGACCATAATAAATCACTCAGCGAAAGTGCTAATGTCGTGCGCAAGAATGATCACTTATGAAACAGTGAAAATTTTTCTGAAAACACTCCCGATCGGGTGAATACGTAACGGTTGACTGAGTGATATTTATGGGCATTCACTAGAATTCGCGGTTTCCCACCAAAGTTCAATGTCACGAGTTTATTTAGTTAGAGAATCGTGCCAGCTCGTGACACTAACAAATAACACTTATTTCAAGGTAACTATAGGTCACTGATTCCAAAAATGACTTTCGCTATTACCTAACACATCACGTGTACCCACAAATTATTATGTCATATTTTAGTGGGAAAACACAATTAATTGCATGACTCGGATTTGCTCATTATTATTTATATTTCTGTTTACTATTTGTGTTATTTCTATATTATTTTTATTGACTACTATGTATTTTGATATATGTTATATATATATACTATATTTGTTATATTCAGTTATTCTTTTCAGTTCTGTCAACTCTAGTGAGCTGCTGTAGTTGCTCAGCTCGCTCCATGATAATGCATTTCTCATTTGTGTTTCATTCACAGGTTGTAATTATGGCAGCCAACCAAAGAAAGTGTAAACTTGACCTAGATATCTTTTTTTACATATGCGGATGTTCTGCTGCATCAAAACAGCGGATCCCAAATATCATACTTTGTTAGAAAAGTTTATCATGCATTTTTTTTTTTTTTTTTAGTGAAACTGGGTGAGCAAGGTAAACCTTGGACCTCTCATTCAGCCTGCCGATCTTGTGCAGAAAAGAATAATGGACCAAAAGAAAAAGAATGATTCCATTGGTCCAAACGAAACTGCAGAATCATCTCGATGATTGCTATTTCTATCTTGTCAATACCTCAGTATTCAGCACCAAGAAAAACTCCTCCATAAAACATCCTGACCTCCCATCAGCCAGATGATCTATCACTCACTCCGAAGAAGTACCTGTTCCAGTCTTTATTACATTACGTTTTCCTGAAGATGAAGTGGATCTGTGTCTGAAGAAAATGGTGATGAGAACAGTGATTACAGTGACCCATGCCTTGATCTTATGTCACCACATTTTTTTTTCGTTTAGTAAGGGTGAATAGTGACTCAATTAGTGCGAGATCTTGATTTACCTGAGGAGTTTGCTGAATTGTTTGTGTCAGGACTGAATTAAAAAGAAGGAAATGCTAGCTCCAAGAGTAACATTTTCTTTCTTCAGAACCAAGGAAGGGGATTTACTGCATTTCTTCAAAATGGAGAATGAATTTGTATTTTGTGATGACATAAAATGTCTTTTGGAAGCAATGGGTTGCAGTAAGTGTCAGCCATATGAATGGAAATTCTTTACTGATATGACTCAAGCGTGTTTTACTACGTAATGGAAAAAATTTGCATCAGTTCCAATTGGGCATTCAGTTCAGCTTAAAGAGTGCTGTAAGAATATAAAAAATATATTGGAAAAGGTAAAATACAAAGAAAACAACTGAATTATTTGCTGGGATATAAAAGTATTGTCAGTGATAATGAGACAACAAGGTGTTTACACCAAATTTTCCTTTTTTTTTTTTCAGTTTATGGGACAGTAGAGCAAGGAGTCAACACTGGGCAGAATTGTGGCCTGAAAAAAATAATTCGCAGTTGGAGAGAAATGGTGTAAGATGGTGCTAAGGCTGCAGTGCGTGTGGATGGTGAACTGAGTGAATTTTTCTCTTTGAAGGTTGGGTTGAAACAGGGATGTGTCATGTCTCCATGGTTGTTCAATCTGTACATGAATGGGGAAATAAAAGAGATACAGGGTAAGGCAGTGGATGTTGAAGTGGCCCTGGTGAGAGAGGGTAGTGTTTGGAAACTCCCTGTACTCTTGTTTGCAGATGATACTGTGTTGTTAAGTGAAGACGACGGGGAGCTCTAAGGCTTGGTGGATGAGTCTGGGTGAGTGTGTAAGAAACGGAATCTAAAGGTTAATGTAGGAAAGTGTAAAGTGATGGTCTTTGAGACAGGTGAAGTCAGTGAATGTACGGTGAGGTTGGTTGGTGAGGAATTGGAAAATGTGAGTACGTTTAAAGTACTTGGGGAGTGGGATGAGTAAGGATGAAGGTTTGGAGGGTGAAGTGCTTGAAAAGGTACAGCAGGGAAGAAAGGTTGCTGGTTCCTTGAAAGCAGTGATAAGAAATAGGGAAGTGAGCATGGAAGTGATAAAGTTACTACATGACAGTATTGTGATACCAACTCTAACGTATGGAAGTGAAGCTTGGACGTTGTTGGAAGGACACAAGTCAAGAGTGAGAGCAGTGGAAATGAGTTATTTAAGAGGAGCCTGTGGAGTCACATGGGAAGACAGGCTGACAAATGAGGATATAAAGGAGCGTTGTGGTGTGGATGTGATAGGAAGCGTTAGGAGAACACACTGAGGTGGTTTGGCCATGTGGAGAGGATGGAGGTTGAGAGACGAGGAGAGTGTATGTTAGTGAGGTGGAGGGGGGGAGAGGGAGGGGGAGGCCGAGGATGAGATGGAGGGATGGAGTGGAAAGGTATATGAGAGAGGGGTGTGTGAGTTGGGAGCAGGACAGTGAAATGGCGAGGGACAGGGCGACGTGGACGCGATTTGTTTGTGGCCACCCCGTGCGGGATTGAGGCGTCTGGCAATAGATAGATAGACAGAGAAAAAAAATAATATCGTGAATGAGCCTTTAACTGATCCGGAGAAAATCCTGCTTCCAACACTGCACATTAAACTTGGTCTGATGATGCAATTCGTGAAAGCTTTTGATGAAAAAGAAAGCTATTTTTAGCATTTGCAGCAGTTAGATCAGATTTTCTTGGATCTACTATGCATAAAAATTATCACCACTTTGTTTAAACTTTACTCAGGAACGTTCAGTAACTAGGGTGCAATATGATTGTCAAAGTTTAGTTCCTACATGGTCATGTAGACCTTTATCCTGAAAACCTTGGAGCAGTAAATGAAGATCACGGAGAGAGGCTCCATCAGGAAAGACAATGAAAAAAAAAAGTATCAAGGGGGTGGGGCTCAAACATGATGGCCGACTACTATTGGTGGTTGCAAGGAGATTGTGTCGACATTACTTCCTTGCATGGATGAAAGAAAAAGAAATTCACTCCGTAGCAGTACTGCAGTTTTAAAAATTTTCTGTCATCATTGGCCTCAGTACTACCAAGGCATCTTGATAGGGTTCCTCCTATCGTCTTCAAGACCAGTGCTTCTGTGCTTACCCCCTGCCTTGGTAAACTGTTTCGCCTTTGTCAACTTGTATCTTTCTTTCTTGCTGGAAGTTTGCTCTCATTCAGCCTGTCCCAGAGAAGAGCGACCATTCACAGCCCTCTAACTATCACTCAGTTGCGTTAACATCCTGTATTTCAAAAGTGTTTGAATCAATTCTTGACAAAAAAATTTTTAAAGTTCCTTTCTAATCAAAACCTTCCTTGTGATCGTCAGTATGGGTTCCGGCAGGAATGTTCCACCGTCGATCTTCTAACCTATCTTTCAAACTCCTGGTCATCCTCCTTTCGGGACTTTGGCGAAAGCTTTGGCATTGCATTTGACATCTCAAAGGCTTTCGATCGAGTCTGACATAAATCATTAATTTCCAAACTGCCCTCTTACGGTTTCTATCCTTCTACCTGTGTCTTCTTGTCCAGCTTCCTTCTGGCCGTTCTATAGCTGCTGTTCTAGACTGCCACCATTCTTCTCCTAGAGCTATAAATAGTGGTATTTCTCATGGTTCTGTCCTATCACCATCTCACTGCCTTCTATTCGTCAGTGATCTTCTAAGCTGTTCATCTAACCCCATCAACTCATACGCTCATGACTCCACCCTTCACCTTTCCATTTGCTTCCCTCAGCGTCCATCCCAGAATTACTTCAACAAACAAGGGATGAGGTTATGGCACACCTAATGTCCGACTTGGCTCATATCTCTGATTGGGGTAAAAGTAATCTTGTTATTTTTAATGCATCAAAAACTCAGTTCTAACATCTCTCAACCCGTCAAAATCTTTCACAAGAGTACCCTTTAATTTTTGACAGTATTCAACTCAATTCTGCATCACCTTTAAACTTACTTGGGGTTTAATTCTCTCGACATATATCTTGCGAAGATCATATTGCCTCAGCTGTAAAATCTGCTTCCAAGAGATTAAGAGTGCTAAGCCGACTCCGTTCCTTCTTCACTCCTGCACTGTTGTTGACTTTATACACGGGTTTTATTTGCCCCTGTGTAGAGTACAAGTCTCATGTGTGGGAAGGCTCCCCACATACAGCTCTTCTCAACAGGGTGGAGTCAAAGGCTTTTCGTATTATTAACTGTCCTCCTCTTACTGGCTCCTTTCAACGTCTGTCTCTTCGCCGCACTGTTGCATCTTTAAATCTTTTCTATCACAACTTCAATGGTCACTGTTCCTCTGAACTGTTTGCTTGCATTTCTCCACCACTACGGTGGGCATGTAGCACCCGTCAATCAACAAACTCTCATCCCGTTTCTGTCCATCTCTCTAATGCAGGAGTTAACCGTTAATCCCAGTCATTCATTTATGCAACAGGTCAACTCTGGAACTGTCATCCTCTATCTGTGTTTCCTGCTGCTAATGACTTTCAGTTTTTCATACGCAGTGTGTCCAGGCATCTCGAAATGAACATATCTTGAATTTGGCTCTCTGATACTTCGTTTTTGTTTTTTTCTTGGGGGGAATAATCTAACGGACCTCTGGCCTTCGATTCCTTCCTCCGTGCATTAAACACACACACACACATACACACACACACACACACACACACACACCTATTCAAACTACGAAACATTAATTTTTTTTTTTTTTTTTGTGTGTAAACGCTAAGTCGTAGCAAAAATTATCTGGCATTGTATCTACACCCCAGAATTTAAGATTGACAAGGGTTTGAATCCCTCTATCTCTCATACGCCTGCCTAATCTTACTCTTAGCTTCTTTCTCTTTTTTATCTCTTGCTTACTCAGTCCCACACTCTCCTTTCCTTTCTTTCAGCTTCTTTTTCTTTTTTATCTCCTGCTCACTCAGTCCCACACTCTCCTTTCCTTTCTATATTCTTCTTCTCGCCCACATACTCCCACGCTCTCCAAACCACTTTAGTTCATCGTTTTACCTTCTCCCTCCTCGTCTGTCAATTTTTCATCTTCATTATTATCTCTAAATCCTACGTTTCTTGTTTATTTTGTTTTCTTGATTCTCTTTCCATAATATTTTGAAAAAAAAAAAAAATAGTACTTCCTTACCACCCCCATTAAGGAAGCTACCAACTTCCGTTTTTTTTTGTTTTCTTATTACCTCCGCAAAGGGGGACTTGGCGGAGGTATGCACTCTATTGAGTGCCATTCTAGTTACAAATGGAAAGGTTTAAATAACTAAATACACTGCAGAACACTGTTAATATCCTTTATCTTCTTCAGAGGATGACTTCTTTAATCTGCATAAATGTGATGTTAGCAAACACTGACGCAGACACACCCATCCACCCACCCACACACACCCACCCACCCACCCACACACACACACACACACACACACACACACACACAATGTCAATGAAAGTAATGGCAAATACCTATCTACGTAAGTATTAAACTTGTTCAGTTAAACTAGATCAATCATCAAAGGTTTATCATAGCATTCTCACTCAGTCTCTTTTACATTTCACCAGTTTGTTACTGGTACGTCATCCAAACGTTCTTACTGAGGCATTCATACGTTCTCCTCACACTGTGAACTGTGTGTGTGTGTGTGTGTGTGTGTGTGTGTGTGTGTGTGTGTGTGTGTGTGTGTGTGTGTGTGTGTGTGTGTGTGTGTGTGTGTGTGTGTGTGTGTGTGTGTGTGTTTTACCCTCCCAGAATTTTGTCACTTCATTTAATCTTTTATTTGGTTCTAATTTCCAGTTTCAGTACTTTTGCCTTGATATCTTACCGATTCCTCGTACATTCCTCCTATCGTACCCCCTGCCTTTTGCAAATACATCGACAGAAGTGCGTTGTTTTCAATCATCCATCACTATCTACCGTGTCTTCTTACCTCCACTCACCCTCTTCGTATCACACATTTTTCTAACACTCCAATCCGTAGCTCTCTTAATCTGTTCCAATTCTTTCTTCCACACATTTTAACCCAGTATCTCTATCCCTCACCCTCTCTCATTGTTTGCGTATATCTTGCCACATACGCTTCACACACCTTCACCACTTCTTTCCCACATACGCCATTTCTTCCTCTGCTGAAATCACGACAGATTTTTACAGCTCAGTTATATGGTAATTGATCTGATATTCCTCCTGATGGTCCTAAATGAACGTTTACATCAAATAACTTTCCTTCACATGTTTGGCAATCAACTCCTGACCGGAATCATCATCATCATCATCATCCTTGCCTATTTCGTCCCTCCTAAGGCTAAAATTGTGTAACACTGGGACACAAGGGGAGAGAAATACAAAAGCGTGAGAACTGCCAATAATATAAACAATAAAATGGACATATACTATACACACAGTTTAAGCCCCTGTTATCCTGGCTTCAACTAGCTCAATTAACCACCTGTACATTACTTTTCTTCTATATACTAAATAAAGAAAGTTGTGCAGATGATTAGGCTTCTGAGGCGAGGGCAGGAATTGGGGGCTTGAATAAATCTGGAAATTCAAATCATTTACGGGAAAATCAGACTTGCATTGATGGCGCAGACTTTGATGGGCAAAATTCCTCTAATAATCCACTTTTAAAATGGTGCATTTTTCTCCCACTCCATCATCACTGAAGCTAAAAAGGGACCCTCAGTATTAATCTGCTCTCCAGCCAGATATGCGAAAAAACACGGTCATTAGCTCGATCAAATATATTTTTAGTGATGCAGTGCCACAAACGGCCACCAATTAAAGAGTTGGATGGAAAAAAACTGTGAGGTGCTGCAAATTTTAACATCAGAGTAACTATTAACCTAGTTCAGTATGATAACGTGTTTAATCTTAAATACTAAAGATTTTATTCAGCTTAAGGGAGACTTTTTGAAATAGTGGGTTATATTCAACCTTCATTAACTCCTTCAGCACAGGGAGTCCTCGTAACATGAATACAATCGCCTGGATGCAGCATAATAATATAGAAATGCCGTCGTCGAGCTAATGGGTTTAAAAATCCCATTACCAGCGTATAATGCAGTAAATAGGACTGGCATTACCAGTATCAACAACTGTCTTAGTTCATAAGTTTCCCACTGTCTATAACCTCCACACATCTTAAACGCAATGTGTCTAGGCATCTCGAATTGAATGGCTATAAAGTTTACCTTCTTTGTCAAGTTCTCTTTGGGAGAGGGCATGCTTTGAATGATCTTATTTATTGGTCTCTTTCTTACAGGAGAGAAAAAATCTAGTGGTGAATGGTGTAAGGAAATGGGGCCTTCGAAGGAGCCAAGGCTTCATAGGGAAAACATTGTCAGAGACCTGGAGCAAACACTACTGTAGATTCGACATTTCGCATTCCATGAAACTACACATTCAGTCACTCCAGCTTCTAGGCCTTGTTTGTCGCAAGTGTTCCGCCCTGGAAGTTTGCTGCCCACACCAGCATTTAGCGTTCCCTTTTCGATATACTCTACCTTTTATCGGCATTTGAATTAAACCATCATTTTGTTATATAGCGGATGCCTAAGCACATCCGGACATGAGACTGCATATATTTACACCCATTTAATTAATCCCAGTGACTGTATCGACGGACTTGCACAATTATAGTAAATGCAGCACTGGTATATACGCAATGCTTTCACTAGATATCCCTCTCTGAATCGTACTTGCATACATGAAGAAATAAAAGTTGGGTTATTTTTCTCCCTCTGAAGTAAAGGTCCGGTCCGGCACTGGATCTCATCTCCCAGTAAGTCTACTAATACCAAGTCGCATCACTTTCCATCAGGGCGCAGGGAAGCGTGGCTTGTGTGTGACGTCAGTTGGCTTAAGTAACAGAAAATGCATAAAAGGGCAGACTCAAATGAAACATTTATGAGGGAAAACGAAGAACGGGAAGAAGTGCGGACACGTTTAACCCGATAATACTGCAGTAGGTTCTCTCACACTCCCACACCTTCCCTCACACCCCCACACTTTCCCTCACACTCTACATCTTCCATCACACCCCCACACCTTCCTTCACATCCTCACATCCTCCCTCACACCCCCATATCCTCCCTCACACCCCCATATCCTCCTTCACACCCCATATCCTCACTCACATCCCATATCCTCCCTCACACCCCATATCCTCCCTCACACCCCATATCCTCCCTCACACCTTCCTTCACACCCTCATATCCTCCCTCACACCCCCACACCTTCCCTCACACATTTCAGTCCCTTCCCTCACTTCTCCGGACTGAAAAAATGTCATCATCTGGTGAGTGGATGCCTAGGAGCAAGCATCCACTCACTGCCATGCAGTCTGCCAGATGCTCTGGTTCAAATTTCCCAAGATCTGAGGAGCAAAATTCCCCAAATTGAAAAGAAATTACCCATTATTCTAACCGTCTGTAATTAATACTTTTATTTTGGGAGTTATAGCTGTAATTACCGTTTTTGTATATGATTGATATGTTGTGGGAGAAGAGAACTGCATAAATTGTAAATTGCACCTTGCTGTACTGTTATATAAAGTCTTTATTCATTACACCTATCCATAATATTGTATGCAGAACGTATAATTTTTGTTCCAATTGTGAGCATTAACTCATTCTGATCAATATATACTCAGAGAGTTTTTTTTTTTTTTTTTTTTATGCGAGGAAGAAGGAATCAAAGGCCATGAGCCCACAGTAACAGTTCCCTCCAAGAGAAAAGCAAAATACAATAGAGAGCCAAATTCAAGATCCGATCATTTTGAGATGCCTGGACACACTGCGTTTGAAAGACTGGAGATCATAGGCAGCAGGAAATACAGATAGAGGGAGACAGTTCCAGAGCTGACCTGTTGCATAAATGAAAGACTGGGAGTAACGGTTAACTCTTGCATTAGAGAGTTGGACAGAAAAGGGATGAGAGTTTGCTGCCAGACGGGTGCTACGCGCACGTCGTAGAGGTGGAGGAATGCAAGCAGACAGTTCAGAGGAGCAGTGACCATTAAAGTAGCGATAGAAAAGAGATAAAGATGCAACAGTGCGGCGAAGAGACAGAGGTTGAAGGGAGTCAGTAAGAGGAGGAGAGTTAATGAGACGAAAAGCCTTTGACTCCACCCTATTGAGAAGAGCTGTGTGCGGGGAGCCTCCCCACACATGAGAGTTGTACTCCACACAGGGGCGGATAAAACCCCTGTATAGAGACAACAATTGTGCAGGGGTAAAGAAAGAACGGAGTCGGCCTAGCACACCCAATCTTTTGGAAGCAGATTTTACAAGAGATGTAATATGATCTTTCCACGATAAGTCCCGAGTAAATGAAACCCCAAGCATGTTCAAGGATGATGCAGGATTAAGCTGAATATTATTAAACATTAATGGGTATACCTGTGGAAGATTTTGTCGGGTTGATAGGTGTAAGAACTGAGTCTTAGATGCATTAAAGACAACCATATTATTTTTACCCCAGTCAGAGATACGAGCCAAGTCAGACATTAGGTGTGCCATAGCCTCATCCCTTGTTACTTGAAGTAACTGTTGAGATGGGCGTTGCGGGAACCAAATGGAAAGGTGAAGGGTGGAGTCATCAGCGTATGAGTGGATAGGGTTAGATGTACAGCTTAGAAGATCATTGATGAATAAAAGGAAGAGAGTTGGTGACAGGACAGAGCCCTGAGGAACACCACTGTTGATAGATCTAGGAGAAGAACGATGGCCGTCTACAACAGTGGCTATAGAACGACCAGAAAGGAAGCTAGCGATGAAGGCACAGATAGAAGGATAGAAACCGTAGGAGGGCAGTTTGGAAATTAAAGATTTATGCCAGACTCGATCGAAAGCCTTTGAGATGTCAAGTGCAATGGCAAAGCTTTCGCCGAAGTCCCGAAAGGAGGATGACCAGGAGTCTGAAAGGTAGGTGAGAAGATCGCCAGTGGAGCGTCCCTGACGGAACCCATACTGACGATCGGAAAGAAGGTTGTGATAGGAAAGATGCCTTAAAATTTTTCTATTAAGAATTGACTCGAAAACTTTTGAAATACAGGACGTTAAAGCAATTGGACGATAGTTGGAGGGTTGGGAGTGGTCACCCTTCTTTGGGACTGGCTGAATGAGTAAAGTAGGGAGGGGGGATTACGGGGACCTGAATAGTGAAAAACCAAAACAGCACATGAGCTGGTTTGTCTTTGGTTTGTTACATAATTATGAACTTAATGCTTTAAGAAACAAAACAATCTTCATTTACAAAAATCGTACCTCCTTGCTGGACACTAAAAACCTTTTCATTGTAAGAAGTAGTTTTACCATTTTCCTATAACATACATAAACCTATATATTTTAAATTTATAATAAATGGACCTTCTGTTCTGTCCTGTTCACAACTATGTACACACCATCATTCAACTCTTAATTCTGACATGTTACAATAGCATGCCTTTACACAGTAGCCACTGCCTTTTATAAACATTTCAGTCTGGATCACTCTGTTGATCGTCATATATTTATGATCTCATACGTCTAATAAGGTGTTGTCAAGTGGGCAATTGAAACAAGAAACCTCTGTCAAGGAGCAATGAGAATGCAGTAATCCAACTAATGTTATTGTTGACAGTAAATTTCTGCATTGTTTTCATATTGTTTACCCCCTAGAGGGTTGTGTGATTGCCCGAGTTTAGGGTGAATTACCCTTGAATGAAAGCAGTGGAGTCGCAATGTGGACCCGTACACTCCTGGTGAGCCCTTGTCTTTGTCCTACCAGTGGAGTGCGCTAGTTGCTGTACTTATTCCCGTATACTACGTGTCTGTTTAGTCCAGGTCGATTAATAACAGAGCAGAACTTGCAAGTTACAAACTAAGCAAATACTAAAAAGGGCATTGCCACCATGAATGAAGGATGTGATGAAAAAGTATAGTAAATACCTCAGATACTGTTTAGCCGTTTACCTGTAAAATCTCATTTCCTTAGATGATCTAGTTACGTACACACTACACGAAAAGTTTTTAAAGAAGTGGTATGTAACTATAAAGAAAGATATTTTGTTCACAGTGAGTAGGCTCTCCCCCAGATTTTGAAGGAAAATCCAGTTCACAATAAAAATTTCCCAAAATTGGACCTGAATTCCCCATTTCCCCATCAACACCATGAATTCCCCAAATCTAGGGAAAATTCTCCATGTCTGGCACTGCCGCCATGGTCAGGAGTCAACTGAACCAGTGAACTGGCCCCTGTCGACGTCACCCCGATGCTCCGACCCCTGCGCCAGCTTGGAGCCGTTTTAGAAGGAAGTGATCCGACTTGGTATTAGTAGACTTAGATCTCCCCGTATAAACATCTATCGGTACTCGCCGTCACCTCGTTAAGGGAGGGTAGAAACAAATCACCTCCACGTCGTCACATCCCCGGCCACTTGGCTGCCCTCCTTCCAACTCACATACCTCTTTCATTATCTCTCGAAACCACTCCTCCATCTTATCCTTGGTCTCCTCCTCCCCCTCTCCCCCTCCACCTCTCTCCTTTGCCAGCTATTCTGTCCACAAGATGCTCACACAGACTCATCAACATATACTTTTCCCGATGCATTAGCTGGGTGTGCATGTATCAGATCCAAGGAACATCAGACACAACATATCACAGTGGTGTATGGTGGTGGCAGTGGTGTGTGGTATGAGGGTGGCAATGGTGTGTAGTGGTGTTCATGGTGCATGGTGGGCTAATGGCGTTATGTTGGTGGAGGTTGTTGTGCATAGTGGTGGCGATAGTTGTGTGCAATGGTGGTGGTGGTGTGTGGTGGTGATAATGATGTGTGGTGCTGGTGTCGGTGGCAGCAGTGGTGTTGTGGGGGCAGTAGTGTGTGACGGTGGTAATGGTGTGTGGTGGTGACAGTAGTGGATGGTGGTGGTAATGGTGTGTTGTGGTAGCAGTAGTGTGTAATGGTGGTGGCGGCAGTGATGTGTGGTGGTGGTGGCATTGGCGTGTGGTGGTGGCAGCGGCGTGTGGTGGTGGCAGTGTCCTCATACCTCCATCACAAACATTAATTTTACTCTAAGGGCCGTACTATAAACACTAAACGCCAGTAGTGACAAATGTGAGCGTCTGACGTTCCTGTTTTTCGTACCATAAATAAATTTCCTGTTCACGCCAGGCGTCCGTCACCTGGTTATGGCGTAAAATAGTATTGGAATGTCACAGGAGGATAAACGCCACAAGAGACCCCCTTTCGTATAACAAATTTAAATATTCTTAAATATGATAACAGGTTTTTGGATTTATAAAAACTGAATAATTCAGGAATCAAATATTCCCTAGCAGGCTAAAATATATAAGAAATACAAGGCTGTTCATAAGATTTTACAAGACTAAACGCTTCCGTAACGAATACGAGTAAACAAAAACTTCTATGGTGGCGGCGTGGCGCGTAATATTGAGTTAGGATATTAAATTATGCTCTTTACTTTATTTCAGACTACCTGTGTACTTTCAGAATAGATTTTTGAAACGGCAACTGTTTGAAAGTTTGTGTGTTAGCCAGCTCAGTACTTTGGTTAGCACATTTGAGGGCAAGCCAGTAAGCTTCTGCCTCTAGTCCGACAACATCATTGTGTGACACTTCTTGCCTATGAAAAGTCATGAATAAATGACGTGTAAGAAGTGCATATACAATATTATATTACATGACAGAAATTACACATGTCAGAGTTTGGTCAGCGTTGCTAAATGGTTAGTTTGGTTTGTATTCTTCACCTGTTTTAGTGTTTTACAGTTAAGTTTCTGAAATTGATAATAAAACAGACAAATTTTTCATCAGTACCGACAAGTATGTGCAATCACCTAAGGTCTGGTATAACTTTAGAAGTAACCAACGTTACCAATTTTCATTATATTACGTCCCTGAACTATTCTAAGACTTACCTTTTAAGTCTAGTTTGAGTTGGGGGAGCAAAATTTGTAGGGGTAGTCATGTAGTGGCTTAGGTTAGGCTATCGCTCAATAGCGGATGGATGTCGCGCCATATTGGCTGGTGCAGACCTGTGAACTCGGTCTATGTCAGGCCTTAGGTTAGGTTAGGTTAGGCTGGGTTAGGTTAGGTTAGTTTAATGCAAAATAGTGTGTTTTTAATTAATTTTGATCTTGATTTTGGGGGATAAACCCTCTTTTGGAAATCATACTCAAAATTCCAAAACGGGGATTTACCCCCAAAAATGAAGGTCAAAACTAATTAAAACAGTCTTTTGCATTGGAAAACATAAAAATAATAAGAAAAGAAAACGTTGGTTACTTCTAATAATTTACCTAAGTTCTTTCTTGAAAAATGTGATTCGTTTTTGCACCAAAATAAATTGATAAGCTGGTGTAGTTAAGATAGTTGGGTAAGGTTACCAGATACCGGTATGAGTGAATTGGTTGGTTAGGATGCTGGCTGACATATTGCCTGTTTCAATCAAGCATTTAGATTTGAGCATAAGTGTGTTGGCTTTAAAGCAAAACTTGTTAGTAAATGCAGGTTTTTTTCATGCAAATTACATAAAAAAAAAAAAAAAAAAAATAGGCGTCTTTCTATCCCAAGAGCTTTTCTTACTTAACAAATAGCTACAGGCCTGAGGAAATGGCCTATTCCATGCATATATAATATAAAAACTAGTTACAGTAATTGGATAGAAATGACAGTTATCGTAAAGGAAGAGTAGATAGGTGTAGAAAAGTCATGGAATATTGGTTAGGGTGGAAGGGTTATACAAAAGCATGAAAGGTGCAGTTAAGCAATGACTGACAAACAGGAAGTAATGAGATAAATATTTAGTGAAGGAGACAAACATCAAGCATATGACCAGAGGAGAAAACTAGGAAAACAGAACAGTAAACAGTCTGAAAATATATAAAACAGAACTGGATGAAAGTACTATAGAAGTGGAATGATTTCTGGGAAACAAAAAGGAAAGCTTGTCTAGCAGACTGGAACAGAAATAATTAGCTACTGTATATACCATGTAACTTAGGAAATCATTACATACTGATTGAAGGGAAAGGTAATGATAAAGAATGTGAATCTCAGAGTAGTATAGTTACTGAGTTAAACTGGAAATTTACTAGTAATACCTCAAACAGGGAAGGTGACAATAATGTAGGGAAAAAACTATAGCTAGATATATAGAAATTGAAAGAACAACTGTTACAGTACACACATCTTAAACCTATATTTTCCAATATGGTCTACTGGTCATGGCTGGATGACAGGTGTGGAAAGAAGCAGCTGAAAAAGAATGGAGTGTTACTGCATCCCTCTTGTGCTGGTGCTGCAATGAATGTCACCATTCAACCAGCTCTGTAAAGACGTAAATTAGTCTCCATGCTAAAAATAATTCTCCAGTAACTCTGTATTTACATTCTGCAATATAAATTTAGGAACACATGATGTACTGCTGCATGAGTGAAAGTGCACATAACCTGGATAAACTGCTGTATAATTCATGACTGGTGAGCTGGCCAGGAACAACATGGAAATCTATGAAGAATGCAATAATACATTCACTTTGCTCGCATGAAATCAAGTCTGGATAATCTTAATAATTATTTCCATGCAAATAACTGCAAAAGGAAGATATATCATAATTCAGTCTAGGCTATACATGACACTGTATCTTGCTTATAAATGCATCCTCTTTATGCATTCTACCATCATTTGATACCAATTCTAGCGCAAATATACTTATTTCGTACATAGAAGTAACAGTTTAGAATGGGTTAGCGAAGTGTCTGGTTTATTAAACAGAAGAAACATTCAAAATTTGCGCGCTTTTAGTGCTCATGCAGCGCATTCTCGCCCAATCTAGCGACTGTCGTGGCATTCAAACGCCAGAACTGGGTTTCGCCAAGACTGACGGTCCAGATTTTTTATAGTAAGGACCGCTTCCCGTCCGATCAGCGAAGTTAAGCAACGTTGGGTCTGGTTAGTACTGGATGGGTGACCGCCTGGGAACACCAGATGCTGTTGGCATAACGTTCTCCCTACGTGTCAAGTGGAGTTGGTGGAGAATTAGTGCCCCTCCCTGTAAAACAATTAACTCTAAGCCCTTGGCCACCCTGTTTGGGATACATGGCGTCTGGCAATGAATGAATGAATGAATGAATGACGCTCAGGAACGTCTGACGACTGAACGTCGCCGTTGGACCGCCTAAACTCTGGGTTTTTATAGTACGGCCCTAATAATCAAATATTATGTTGAAACTGTGTTAGTGGTTCGTTGGTGGTGTCAATTTTGTGTGATGTCAGTTGTCCGTGGTTTGGGGTGGTGATGGTGGCGACGGTTATTTACAGTGGTGTGGTTGTGACAGTGATATGGTAGTGGTGGTGGTGGTAATGGCAGTGGTGTAATATTATGGTGGTGGTGGCAGTCGTGTTGGTAGTGGTAGTGTAGCAATGGTGTCAGTAGTGTCAGTTACATGATCACCCTACACTTTTATAACACGAAGAGCTTCATTTGCTGCTGTAACCTAGTTTTATTCCCAAGCTCGCTGTTAACGATTTAGTGATGGTAGTGTTGTGGCTCTGGTAGCAATGGTATGGTGTGCTGGTGGTGTTATTGGTTTGTGGTGTTGTCAGTGATACTATCAATGGTAACCTCATCCTATACTCTCATAACACCTCCACATACATTGCCGTGTAACCTAGTTTCGTCCACAAACTCAGTGACAGTGGTCAGTCTGCGGTCTCATATCTGTTTGAAAAGGTGAAGTTTGTTCAGCTAAAATTAAAAGTTGTAGGAATAATAAAGGTGGCTGTCATTCACACGGTCGGCCTCGGTTGCCTGGTGGCTGACATCCAGTTCCATTAGCAGTGGGTTCGACTAATGGAAATCCATGCATTTTAGTTCCCTGCTTACCAATGCACACTCCGCTCATACACCATACTCCCGTATACTGTATGTAAGCCCGTATAAATAGTCATTCACAGAGAACCATACACTTCGATTAAATTGTAAAGCGGGACGGTACGAGTACAAACGTCAGAGAGAGACTGTACTGTAGAACTTAGCCCGCTCATAATAATCGGGGCAATATTTGTATTCCATTCCAGCTAACGCCGGACAATATTACTCAGCTGATAGTGAGCTATAAAAGTCTAAGGGTGTTAAAAGAGACATATACATTTGAGATGTCTGAGGAGTATGTGTGGAGTGACGCGTATGGATCGAGTGCGAAATGATGAAGTGTGAAGGAGAACTGGAGTTGTTCGGGAGATGGCTGATAGAGTTGAGCAGAGGGTGTTGCAATGGTTTGGGCATATGGAGAGAATGGATAATGAACGATTGGTGAAAAAGATAACTAGATCTGATGTGAGAGGTGTAAGGCTGAGAGGGAGACCACGAATAGGATGGATGGACAGTGTGAAGAGAGCGCTGGATGCGAGAGGGATGTCTGTTGAGCAAGGAAGAGTGGCTGTGCGTGACAGAAATAAATGGAGAGAAATTGTGAATGAATAAGTGATGACGCAGCCCTGAGGGGATATTCTCCCGCATTTGGTCTGATCAGCTAGTCAGGTGAGGTGCGGGTAAGGGGATGGGTCTGTTATGATGTAGCAGGGGTAAACCAGTTCTGCTGTCGGGCCCTGCTGCGGATGTCACTGATTGCATTGCGCAGTTGACCCTTGTGCGGTGTGATGCGGTGAGGATCTGTCCGTTCTCCCCTTTGGGGCTAAGATGCGAATGAATGTGTTTGAATGGATGAGTAAATGGAGAGTGAGTCGTCCTGTCTCGGCTACCTCCCTTTCCTTGGGGGAAGCAGCCTAGGTATATAGATAGATTGATAGATAGATTATTTTATAACACACAGAAAAGGTTAATGCTAAATTCATGTTTATGTAATGGATGGAAAAAAAAAATTAAAGTCTGGATTTAATGTGCCTTTTATTAGGCGTTTCTTCTCCACAGCTGAAAGTGCATTATAGTGAATCTGCAGCCAAAGATTTAAATAAAAGCATAGTGCCACTTGGTGCATAATATTGGTTATACATGTAGTTACCTTGTTTCACGGTTAGGCGAAGTTAGTTAGGTTTGATCTGGGTGGCATATCTCAGCTTGTTTTGGAGACTCGCAGACATGGCACCAAATTCGTGGACCTCCAAAGCGTAAAGAGACAGGCTGTAAATCACTCAGACCCAGCATAATGGACCGAACTTAACTGTGAGGCAACATAAGTGTAACAGATACTTACCTCTACGTCAGTGATTTTCTCACGTTATGGAGGGTGGCGGCGTTATTCTTTCATAGATTTGCATTGTTACATCCGCCCTCGTGAAGCGAGGGCAGGTGTTATGTTTTACTCGATGTGTGTGTGTGTGTGTGTGTGTGTGTGTGTGTGTGTGTGTGTGTGTGTGTGTGTGTGTGTGTGTGTGAAGAATATTACTAAAATAGTTTTCATTTGATATCAGCAAAATTTGGTGGAGTGTCAGAGGGATCGACACTGGGTTGACCTATTGTTTTGGAAACATTAGGTCAAAGTCTAGATCAAAGGGCTGGGTCAAAGTTTGACCTAGGAAAATCAGCTTAAGTAAATTTTATTCCACTTAGACCAAACCCTGGGTAAGGTCTAAGAATAATGCAAGAACAAAAGGGTTCAGTTTCGAGACAAAGCAGTCAAAGCTCGAGGTAACAGAGCAAGGTTATAGTTTGCTCTGCATGTCTGTATGTGAATAATATAAGTAAACCAGTTTTGATGTTATTTGGACCAGACTTGGTGGAAGGTCTAAACTTGAAACTAGGGGATGTCCTACTGCTTTTGAGAACAATAGGTTAAATGTCCAGGTCACATGGCAAGGTCAGCTTAAACAGTTTTTGTCCGATTTCACCAAACTGTGTTGTTAAGTGTAGGTTATGCCAGGATAGGGGAAATAGATTTTTGAGAGCTATCAGTTAAATATCAAGGTAAGAGGATAGGATTAACTACTCGGTATAAGGGTATTGAGCTGGTCTGGATTAATCATGGTGGGAGTGTTAAGAGTGGAGGGATAGAAGGTATATGATGTTGAAAGCAATTGGCCGAAGGTCTGGGTCACAGGGCAAAGCAAATATTCTGCCGTTTTAGCAGTTGGTGGGCGTGGTTGTATGTTGTATGTTTTGGATGTTCCTTGTTTTGCATGACTTTATGGACTGCACTGGAACGATGGTCGAACTGGTTGTTCAGTCTTCTCCGAAATCTGAGGGCATCCGGTACTCTGTCTCTTGCAGAGACAATCTGTTCTTTTGAAACAGTTTGTTACAGTCGTATGCAGGCTTCATGATTTGTGAGAGGATTTCATAACCTCTCCAAAAATGTTGTGTTCTGTCGGCGCTGGCTTCCATGCAGATTCCAGGACTCAGAAGTCTTCCTTTCCTGTGTTTGCTACTGTTTGGAGCGCTGCCCACTTCTCTGAAAAAAAAAAAAAAGAAAAGGCATAGATTTACAGAGGACACAAATGATAAAACAGGGAAATTAAAACAAAAACGCATTAAGAGATTGTCACGGTATCTCCTATTCAGCGTCAGTCGGAAGAACACAAGTCAAGAGTAAGAGGAGTGGATATTAGTTATGTGGGTTTGCGTGGAACTGCGTGGAGTTAGGTGGAGAGACAAGCAGACGAAAGAGGAAGTGAAGGAGCTTTGCTGTGTTGATATGGATGTGCTGGAAGGTATTAGGTCAATTACACTACACTGATTTGGCGATGTGAAGAGAATTAAGAAAAAGAGACTGGATATAAATTTATGAATGTGGAGTGGAAGGGGAAGGGGAGAGGTTGGAGGGGGGGGGGGATGAAATGAAGGGATGGGTTAGGTAGGTAGTTAAATGAGTATTGTGTGATCTCGAGTGAGAGCAGCTTGATGACAAAGGACAAGGTGACATGGTGGCGATTCGTTTGTGGCCACGCTTTCTAGGACTGAGGTGTCTGGCTATTTGACAAGCAGTGAGAGTGTTAGATACTTTTTGTAGCTCATAATAAAAATGTGCGCTACTGCTTAAGTAAACATGTACTGCATAATTCAGATCTCATAAACACTGGTCCCTATAAACACATACAAACCATTCATTTGCTCATTTTATCCATAACATCCACCCACACACCGCCCCTATCCCCTCCCCGTGCCCTAAAACACACACGTTCCCGCCCATCCGACCATCCGTGCCCAAAACTCTGGGTAATCATAATCCAGCGTCATTCCCGCTAATTAATGAGTTCAGTGGGCTGTAACTCAGCCCAAGATGCATAATTAATAGGCCATTCACTAAGCTTAACATTGGGGGTTTTAATAGAAAAAAATAAGGAATAAAATGCTGGCAGTATGATTTAAACGGATTTGGAAAGCGAGCAGAACATCGGCTATATCAATTTCGAAATGTATAAACGTTCTGTACCCTAAACACTCGGAGTTATTATCAAAAACAGAGTTACTTCCCAAGTCAAGCTATTGTGTTCATTTGCGAACTGTAGTTTCTCATCATCCTCACTGTCTACCCCTGCCTGGAGGGTTTCACACAGAGTAGGGATCTGTTGATGGCAGTTCGGAGCTCTTCAAGAAAAAGGCTTCAGTACGCACAGCACGGCTGCCAACTCATTTTTGGTGTGGGCAAGCAGGGAACTACAGTACATACAAGACTATTTTTTACTGCACAATTGGTAGCCTTACTCTCAAAAGACTTTAGTCATCTTAAAATGGCCATGCAGTAATGAAATCGTTAATGGAGCCTATAGTTAACACCACTAGGGAAAAGAAATCTCTCCTTAGCTGAAATACATCATCTGCAGTGAGTAAGAGCAAAAATGATGTCGTTGTTTTGAAAGAATTTAATGATTCTCTCCCTTGTCATACAATACCTTCAGTTTCATATTAAGAGAAGCATATAGTAACGCTTCGGTAATTGATTCGCGGTAGTTCCCGTTTTAAAACTAGCTTCTCGTTATTAAACACTATTTTATGCTCTACCATGTGACATATAAATGCTACCATATAAGATGACCAGGAATATAATCAGTACACTTTAATTTCTGCTCCTTTTTGCGCCTTCCTGTCCAGTCGTTTTCCCATCTTTTATTAAGAGTCCAACTGAGGGCACATGCACTGCTGTTGCCTTGTTCATTTGTCAGTTTCTCGTGATATTTTGCTCAGCAATTGTTCCTTTGTCGTTTGAGGTTTTATGGAGTTGTATTCTTTGCATTTTCCCCCTTTTCTCACTTCAGTATGTACGTTATTGTACCTTTTTCCAAAGCAACCTTCTTGTTTTTACAGTCAGGCTCCCATGACTCTCTCAGCTGAAAAAAAAAAAAAAATGGTGTGAGGTTAGTTTGAATAGAGTAGTAGAGTTGACCCGACCTTGAGAGAGTTAATGGCGAGGGTACTAAAGCTAAGGCTCCCATATTCACTTTTGGTTACGGGATTGTTTTAGTTAATGCGGTACTAAAGACGGAACAATGCGACAGTTAATCTGTTGACATCTTTCGTTGTGTTCGCGTAATGATACGTGTTCTCGTTGGTTTTAGAAGCTTCATACTACTTGTACATTTCCGATTTATTCTTGCTTAGCTTTTATATTCTATTGCATGTTATTACACCAGCACACAAACGCGGAGGGGGTTATGTGGTTTATCTAACTTGTCTTTCTGCCTGTCTACTTGCAAGATTATGGAAAAACTTGGATGGGACTGCAGCAGACCTGACATGATGACAGAGGGCCACCTGAGGAACAAACCTGGTTGAAGCGTTGAGGGAAGGGAAAGGGTGACGTGAGTCAGTCTTAAGAACAGTCAGTCAGAGGTAAAGGTCACAGGGCAAGTCAACAGGTGGGCCCTTTGATTCAAACAGTTTTTTTCAGTTTCAATGAAACTTGGTCGAATTGTCTAAGGTTTGTCAGGAATGAAATTATAAATTTTCAGAACAATCTGTCAAAGATCAAGGTCACAGGAATGCCAAAGTAAACATTTAAATCCGATTTGAGCCAAACTTTGTTGGTGGGCTGGAGGTCAGGTGAGGGTAAGTAAGTCGACTTTCAGGGCAATCAAGTAAGGCCGTAAGGAACAGGAAAGGATCAAATACTCGGCCTTAAGACCCTTCCACACGGCCAACCTTTGTGTCTCAACACACGGCTTATCAGTTTCGAAGCATTGTGACGAATCACGTCATAACCAGTTGATTGGAAACAGTGAACATGTTTCAGTTCATCATGTTTACATGGTTATTCTCCAACTGTTTATTTGTATCTCTCTTCAAAGCCACTAATGCCCACTGGACGTATGGACGAGCCATTGGACCGACTGCACGGCGGGGATGTTGCATTCCCTTAGCTTTTCTTGCTAGTGCATTGTTTTGCGTAATACCTTTTATTTCCACATCACGTTATTTAACTATTAGAATATTAATACTCATGTTCCTACGATTCATTCTTAACTAAACAGAAGTGTCTAGCGTTTGCCTGGATAGAATGCCACATTTCTCCCTGTCATTAGAGAACAAGATGCGTGAAGTACCTCTCTGTATAGAAGATGTATTGCGAAATCTGAGTCATCCATAACAGACTACTTTAAAACTGAATCTGGTTCTTGCACCCAGCACAACTATTTTGCTTTGTACCATATCCTTTATTGTTTTTTCTTCCCCCATATCTGATTGTTCACCGCCTTTAAATTGTTATCATAATAATGAGCTGGTGATGCAAGGATATGTCATACATTTTTTCCCTCTACCATTCATGCAGTATTACCGCCAAACTTCACGCCAGTACATTATTACCCTGTTGAACTACACTTTCCTTCATTTCACTCCGTTCAGAACAGCATACCTAATATACCACTTACTCTACCTTGCTTTCTAATCTTCTTAACACAGGTGAGGTGATTCGACTTTTCACAGTTCTTGACCTCCAGCCTTTTGTATCTTTTCCAACCAGTGTTGCCATGTCCACCGCATTTAAAAATTCAACAAATTTTACAGCCCACGTCCATTTACATAACAGACATACTTCATTATCCACAGCTAATCTCATCCTTATTGTGTCACAGTCTCTAAACACCTACATGAATCCATCTACTTTGTTAATCTCTCCTATGTACTTTTGAGTCTCACCTGTCTGCCATTTTCTACGTCCACGGTAAACACCTACAACAGCGGCTGCCTGTTCACAGCTTCAGCTTTATTAACACGTGACGGATATTTTATGTGTGTTTTACCTTTATTCATTCTTAGCTGCTTCAAATCCTCTCTTTACAAGGCGTATCTTAACTACCTTACCTCCAGAAACTTATCTGTATTTTATTCCTGCTATTTCTAAACGATTTTATGTGTAGCTCATAGGAGGATCTGCAAAGCGGAAAAACCGGCTGTAGCCTATCTGTCTACCTATCTATCTCTGTCTACCTGCCTCTCTATCTATCCATGTATCTATGCTGTATAAAATAAATCCTGACTACAAGAGGAAAATGATTATAAGTTTCATAAAGTTCTTCGTTAATCATTGCCTAAACACTAGCCAGATCATCCCTCACCGGAATCTTTCTTCACTCACTCACTCCCACGCTTCCTCTCTCTTCCCCTTTCATATTTTTCCTCTCAGTCTCGTTGCTGACACATGCACTGCTTCCCCACTGACCTCGCTCTCCCCTTCAACATTTTTCTGACGTGACTGGAATGCTATCCTGGATTTTCCCTCACCGTCCACGCTCAGCAGCCACTGCAAATGTCAGTCGTGTCTCAAATGTCCTGCATTAATATTTGTCCCCAAGTTATTTTTTACCTCGCTCGCGACAACGCTACAATTTTCTGACGTAACCACAATACCTTTCGAACTTATATATATACATGTATGTAAATTATATATATATAAAGTCAAACTGTTTATGTGTGTCTGTCTGTGCGTTTGTTCGTTTCTTTCGTGAGAATGGTAGTAGATATCGGCCAAATTCTTTTTCCATTAGGTCAGGGTTAGACCAGGGAGACTCAGAAAAATATCAAGCAATAATCCTGGTGATAGCGCGCGACGCGTTGGCGGGAAACTGTCAGAAATCGCTGCTTGCGGAAATATACCAAAATAAGTTTTTTCGACTGATTTGTCAGAAATGATCATTGCAGGCTCAATAACGGTATGGTAACAACGATAATGGTATGGGCAAACATTATTTGATGGAAAGGCTATTAGTATATCGTGCAATGTTTTCCGGGAAAGCAATACTATATATATATATATATATATATATATATATATATATATATATATATATATATATATATATATATATATATATATATATATATTTGACCACCTCTCTTCCTATCTATCTATCTATCTATTGCCAGACGCCTCAATCCCGTTTGGGGTGGCCACAAACAAATCGCCTCCAAGTCGCGCTGTCCCCCGCATTATCACTGCCCCGCTCCCAACTCACACCCCCCTCTCTCATATACCTCTCCAACCCATCCCTCCATCTCATCCTCGGCCTCCCCCTCCCTCATCCCCCCTCCACCTCACTCACATACACTCTCTTCGTCAGTCTTTCACCCTCCATCCACTCTACATGGCCAAACCACCTCAGTGTGTTCCTCATAACGCTTCTTATCACATCCACATCAACACCACAACGCCCCTTTATATCCTCATTCGTCAGCCTGTCTCTCCATCTGACTCTACAGGCTCCTCTTAAATAACTCATTTCCACTGCTCTCACTCTTGACTTGTGTCCTTCCAACAACGTCCAAGCTTCACTTCCATACGTTAGAGTTGGTATCACAATACTGTCATGTAGTAACTTTTTCACTTCCATGCTCACTTCCCTGTTTCTTATCACTGCTTTCAAAGAACCAGCAACCTTTCTTCCCTGCTGTACCCTTTCAAGCACTTCACCCTCCAAACCTCCATCCTTACTCATCACACTACCCAAGTACTTAAATGTACTCACATTTTCTAATTCCTCACCATCCAACCTCGCTGTACATTCACTGACTTCACCTCTCTCAAAGACCATCACTTTACTCTTCCCTACATTCACCTTTAGATTCTGTTTCTTACACACTCTCCCAAACCCATCCACCAAGCCTTGCAGCTCCCCTTCGTCTTCACTCAACAACACAGTATCATCTGCAAACAACAGTACAGGGAGTTTACAAACACTATCCTCTCTCACCAGGGCCACTCCAACATCCACTACCCTACCTTGTACCTCTTATATTACCCCATCCATGTACAGATTGAACAATCATGGAGACATGACACATCCCTGTTTCAACCCAATTTTCAAAGAGAAAAATTCACTTAGTTCACCATCCACACGCACTGCAGCCTTCGCACCATCGTACATACTCTTCACAGCATTCAACAGCTTCCCATCTACTCCATATATTCTTAACACTTTCCATAATCCTTGTCTATCCACCCTGTCATATGCTTTCTCCAAATCCATGAAAGCCACATACAACTTTCGCTTCTCTAGAAACTTTTCCACTAAAGATCTAAGAATGAATATCTGATCTACACAACCTCTTCCCTTCCTAAAGCCTCCCTGTTCTTCTCCAACTAATTTCGCTATTCTTTCTCTAACTCTGGCAATAAGTATCCTACCATACACTTTTCCTATTATTTTAAGAAGACAAATGCCCCTATGATTACCACACACTTCTTTTTCCCCTTTTCCTTTGTACAAGGGAATAATTATACCTGACTTCCAATCCTCCGGGACTCTACCTTCCTCCCAGGCCAATCTGCACATCTTCCACATCCATTCTACTACTGTCTCTCCCCCATGCTTCAGCATTTCACCACACACTCCATCAATTCCTGGGGCTTTCCCCAATTTAACTTTCTTCATTGCTTCCATAACTTCTATCCCACTGATTTCTTCCTATCTTCTCATCTCCCTCCTTCTTCCAGCCATTCCCCAGCCACTTACTGTATACTCGCATTACTTCCATCCTCTACGTTCAACAATTCCTTAAAGTGTTCTCTCCATCTGCTCACTTTTTCTCCCTTCTCCACTAGTAATCTACCATTTTTATCTTTCACTCCCCTGCTAACTTCACTTCCACCCTGTCTTACTCTTTTCACCTCTTTCCAGAACATTTTCTTACAGTCACTCCACTTTACACTCAAATTCCTTCCAAACTCCTCATCCACTCTCTTCTTACTTTCTCTTACTAATCTTTTCACCTCTCTCTTTCTTTCTACATATAACTTTCTCTTCTGCCTCCCAACTTCTTCCATGCCCCTATTTCTCATCCATTCATTGTATGCTTTCTTCTTTTGTGCCACAGCCTATTTCACCTCTGCAGTCCACCACGCTGTTCCTTGCACCCCCCTCCGTCTTCTCTTCCTTCCACACACCACATCACATGCTACACATATTTCTTCTGTAAATATCCTACACACACTTTCCACGTCTCCCATCTGCTCCAATTCATATTTGCCCAATCGTTCCTCCACTTCTCTCTTATACTCTGCCTTTTTCTCATCCTCTTGTAACCTTTCCACTCTCCTTGCAACTACTCCTTCCTCTCGTCTTTCCTTTCTTCTATTCCTCCATCTTACTTGAATTCTAATTCTGGCCACCACCAAGTAGTGGTCAGAAAGTCCACTCCCCCAACCTCTATAAACTTTTGCATCCATTACGCATCTTCGCATCCTTTCATCCACACACACATAATCAATCATTGCCTTCCTTTCATTCAGTTCACCACCCACCCTTCTCATTACTCGCCACGTATACCTGTGGATCATTTTATGCCTGAAGAGGGTATTGGCTATCACCAACCCCCTCCCAGCACAAATGTCCACTAACGCACTCCCATTCTTATCTATCTCAGCAGGCACACCCCACTCACCAACTATTCCATCCACCTTCACATTCCCAACTTTACCATTCATATCACCAATCAAAAACACTCTCTCATTCCTTCCAAACTTTTCCATGCACACTTCTACATTTGTCCAGAACTCTTCTCTCACTCTTCTAGCACGATCTTGCATTGGCGCATACACACACACAATCGCCCACATTTGTATTCCAACATTCAAATTTACCCACACAGTCCTTGACCCAACTGATCCATACTGTCTTATGCTCCTCTTCCATCTTTTACTCACAACTATACATACTCCTTCCTTTGCCCTCTCATTCTCACCTACTCCTGCACATATACCCCATCCATACTCCCATTCTCTCACACTTTCTTCTCTCCATTTTGTTTCAGTTATTCCACATACATCCACTTTCGCACGCTCAAGCACCTGGACAATCTCTCTCTCTTTCACCTCATCATTCGCTCCCCTTACATTCCATGTTCCGATAATCATGTCCTTTGTCCGGTCCTTGGTCGTCATCGTTTGGTCAGTCCTTGTCCGAGGCTTATTGTTTGTTTTTTTAGTTAGTTGTTTTCTGGGGAGGGGCACTAACCCTCCACCAACCCTTTTAGTCGCCTTTTACGACAAGCAGGGATACTGGGGGAGTATTCTTGAAAAAAAACCCTACCCCCTTTTTCTTACTCTTCTTTCCTTTTCAGGTGGCATTACATTGGGTGACAAGCCAAATGGTTTCCCGTACACAAGGAAACCATTTACATTGCTGAGTGGTTACCACATAACCAACACACGTTTTTCTTCCGTGTCGACAAGTGGATCGGCAGAGGGTTCGTGCCCGTCCCCATAAAACAACTAACATCTATTATATATATTTATAAACAGTATAATATATCAAATCTGTGTATCAATCCTTCTATCTACTCTCCATATACAGTATCTATCTATCTATCTGTCTATTTTCACTATTCGTTGCCTGGGTAAAAGCATACGTTATGACAGTGCACACCAACATTGCCTGGAATCCTGGGGGACCGCCCTCTGTAGGAGATGACCCCCTAGGTCACATTTTACCTATTAGATCTATGTTCCCCTTTGGACCCATTTCCCATAGGAATATACTTCCTATGAACTCCTACAATGGCCCTATTAACTCCATGGACCTATTTTTCCACCAGTCATCCATACAACCATCCTGCCCACGCATCCCTTCAACCTTTCCACACACCCACCCACCTACCGTCCCCATCCATCTACCCTGTCCCCACTCATTCACCAAACATGCCCACACATTCACCCACCCATGCTACCCCTCACCACCACATCCACCCACTCAACACTGCGCACCAACCCTACCCTCCATGCATACTTCAAACATCCGCCCACCCACCCAACCCGTCCAACTACGAGCTCAACCATACCAATTTAATAAAGCAAGTTTAAAGTTGTAATATTGATATTGTTGCTAGGAGGAAGTTAACAGCTGTACGAAAATTGGCCACCAAGCTCCTCCATGTTAACCCGATTAGTTTTACTTTTGGCCATCATGGTCTTCTCTGTAGCAACTATCATACCATTAACTATCTAGTAAAATCTCACGCCTGTTAGATTCTTTTGGAGCCCTCTACATAATTCCCCCTTCATATCTCTAGCAGACAAAGTGGCACAGGTTTAAAGACTGATAAGCACACTATTAGTTATATATAAATATAAATAAATAAATAAATATTTTTGGGGGAAGGCGTGGTTCAATCGGTTGAGAGGCGGCCTGCAGTTCTAACGGGCCCAGGTTCAAATTCTGGGTGGGGCAGGGAACAGTTTAAGGATTTGAATTTCATTAAATCAAGCTTTACTGATCTACCAGAAGACCCGCCGACATGTCGTAAAAATACCCCCGCTAATACCAATACACCAGTCCTGTATGAGACATCCCTAGCATGTATTCAATAGGGACGGTGGGTGTTAATGCCGAAGTGGTGACATGTAGAGGTGTATGGTATGTAGGAAGACTGCTGGGCCTTGATAGCAGGCTGTGAAGCCTATGCCCAGAGTCGAACACATAAAATATATATATATACTGTATATATATAATCATCCGGACCTCCTTTCCCACCCTATCTATATCTACTGTATATAACTATATATCAATATTTATACCTATACTTCTATCTATATCTACCTATATTTATCTATCTGTCTCTGTCTCTCTCTGTCTCTCTCTCTCTATATAAGTATATATCAGCCGTTTGAGTGTCCACTGCAGGACCGGCCTATCCCTACAGAAGTAGGGATGATACAGCCAATGTATCTCTACCAAGTGGCTTAGGATGTCTAGTAGAGATTGTATGTAGAGTAAGAAATGCTTGTAAGTGTAATTGTAGTGTTGGAGTGGCTTTGGATGTGTGTATAGACTGTGAACCAAGTGTAATCGGCCCGCGTAAGCCGACTGGGTGCAAGCATACTTTGGTATGCGACACTGGTTCAACCACAACATCCCTTGTGTCCGCCAGTGCAGTACGTGGTGGCTAGAAGAAAGCTCACAAAGTTTATTACCCTGGAGGGGCGCGAACCCTCGTTCTTCAGTGTACGAGGATACACACTTTACCACTGTACCACAGAGGCTCCATATATATATATATATATATATATATATATATATATATATATATATATATATATATATATATATATATATTGTTACATAGCCTATGATTTCATCATCCTTTGTATAATTCTAATGTACAGTATGCTGCATGTTTGATCACGATTCGCCACGTGGCTTCCATAGTGACCAGGCTAGCGTGCTTTACCTCACTCCCCCCTTCTCCCCCTTATAGTAGAGTAAGTCGTTCTTTCTGTTGTTCAGAGCAGGAGTGTCAACTCTTTGTCCTCTGTGCCCTCATTTGCGCGTCCTTCTTGCAAGTTGAATCAAGCTCTGCCGGCCCCTATATAATGAGCTCAGTCTCTGCATTAGGGCCACTTAGATCTACTCCTCATTTTGTTCACATCTCTGTCCTCCCCTGTATAGTGTATTATTATTTTTGTGAGAGCTCAGGAAGTCTCCAGCCATCTAGCTGCTGTATAATTTGAGTATAAATGTTGTTACCATTTTTCTTGTACTGTATGGCCTAAGGCGTTAATTCGTAGGCCTGGTAAGGTTTTTGTGATTCATGTAAAGTTTTTAATGTCAGCCAGTGTGAGTAGTGTTTTGTATCTGTGATAATATTATATCTTACTTTAACTGAGCATTATTCGGTTCTCTCATTTATCAGGACTGAAGTAGATAAATTTGTTCTTGCTAAATCCGTGTTAATAGAGGCTATTGCAGTTAACCATATATGTAACCTGTTTTGCCATTACATTATCCTCATGAGTCCTGAATGTTTAGTTGTTAGTTTGAGCATTAAACTTTAACTGGTAATTTTACCTAAGTCTTTTGTTTTGAACCTGGAACTTTGCGGGACAGTAGTGATTTTTAGTATTCTCATTTGAAGTGTTCATTATCTCTCTCTGTTCCGTAACATAAATTTGGCGACCTCTTATCAGGATATTCAGGATATTATCATAAGGATATTGCTTGATATTTTGTGACTGTGATTTATTAATGATGTCTACTATTACTACTCTTGATGAAGCCAAAGATTTTTTGTCAAATGTGCAAACAGTGTGTGATGTAGAAAACAGAACAAAGAATGAGCTTAAGCTTGTTGCTCAACAATTGGGAATTGCTGTTCACTCTCATCATTCTAAAGATCAAATTGTTGACATGATTAATAAAAGCTTGTTTAATGTAACTCCTCCAGATGAGCAAACGCAGATTGAAATAGCTAAGTTACAGCTAGCCCTGCAGGAGGCTCGTGCTAAGGAGGCTGAGTTTCGGGCTTGTGCTAAGGAGGCTGAGTTTCAGGCTCGTGCTAAGGAGGTTGAGTTTCAGGCAAATGCTAAGGAGACTGAGTCTCAGGCTCGTATTCAGGAAGCACAGGCACAGGCTCAGGCACAAATTGAACTTGCTAGGATTCAGGCAGACCATGAGTATCGCATGAAACAAGGTGGAACTGGATCATCTACTCTGATGATTTTGATGTGCTAAAAATGTTAAACTTGTCCCTCCGTTTAATGAATCTGATTTAACAAAATATTTTCAGTTGTTTGAGACGGTAGCTACAGGTTTTAATTGGCCTAAAAAGTATTGGCCAGTACTCCTTCAAACTGTTCTCACCCGTAAAGCTCAAGTAACTTATGCATCTTTGCCTCAGGATCAATCTGATAATTATGATGTAGTTAAGAGCTTGATTCTTAAGGCCTATGAACTTGTTCCTGAAGCCTATAGAGTAAAATTTAGGACAACTTAAACGCAAGATATGCAATCCCATGTTGAGTATGCAAAAATCAAAGAAGATCTGTTAAAGCAGTGGTTAAATTCTAAGAATGTAAATTCTGATTTTGATAAATTTAAGCAGATGATTTTGCTGGAGGACTTCAAAAGGTGTATTAATAAATATGTAAGCCTATATCTTGATGAGAAAAGAATAGATAATTTGTCTGATGCTACAGTTTTAGCTGATGAATATGTTCTCACTCACAAGAGATATTCTAAAGAAAAAAGGAAAGCTGAGAGTAAGTACATTGCCTCTACTCAGAGTACAGGTAACAGGAAAGAGAATAAAGATGATGTTTCTCAGGAAGTAAATACCAGCTCCACCTCTAGATTTCAGAAAAGTAAATGTACTTATTGTAGTAAGCTTGGTCATACTATGGAGAAATGTTCCAGGAGACAGCGTGATGTGAACAAAAAGGAGTCTTTAAATATTCAATCAATTGGTCTAGTGTCCACCCTTGAGAGTTCCCAGAATTCTTTAACCGAGTTAACTGAACCTGCTTTGAGGGGTAAATTAAATTCTCATGATGAAGCTCCTCTTTTGAGCAGTAACGTTGGTGACACTCTCAAGAGTTCATGTGCTAATTTCCTGTCTGATGGTTTTGTCAGGCCTCTGGACAGTAATAACAGGAAATCAGTTAAAATATATCGTGATACAGGTGCATGCCAATCCCTTATGCTGACCAGTGTTCTAGGCTCTAATGTTAATTCCTCTGATGAAACTGTAATCTTACAAGGTGTAGGGAATAATTACTTCTCTGTCCCTCTGTGCAGAGTGAATTTAGAGTCTGGAGTAGTTGCAAGGAGAGTGGAAAGGTTACAAGAGGATGAGAAAAAGGCAGAGTATAAGTGAGAAGTGGAGGAACGATTGGGCAAATATGAATTGGAGCAGATGGGGGACGTGGATGGTGTGTGTAGAATATTTACAGAAGAAATATGTGCAGCATGTGATGTGGTGTGTGGAAGGAAGAGAAGACGGAGGGGGGTGCAAGGAACAGCGTGGTGGACTGAAGAGGTGAAACGGGCTGTGGCACAAAAGAAGAAAGCATACAATGAATGGATGAGAAATAGGGGCGTGGAAGAAGTTGAGAGGCGGAAGAGAGAGTTATATGTAGAAAGAAAGAGAGAGGTGAAAAGATTAGTAAGAGAGAGTAAGAAGAGAGTGGATGAGGAATTTGGAAGGAATTTGAGTGTAAAGTGGAGGGACTGTAAGAAAATGTTCTGGAAAGAGGTGAAAAGAGTAAGACAGGGTGGAAGTGAAGTTAGCAGGGGAGTGAAAGATAAAAATGGTAGATTACTAGTGGAGAAGGGAGAAAAAGTGAGCAGATGGAGAGAACACTTTAAGGAATTGTTGAACGTGGAGGATGGAAGTAATGCGAGTATAAGTGGCTGGGGAATGGCTGGGAGAAGGAGGGAGGTGAGAGGACAGGAAGAAATCAGTAGGATAGAAGTTGTGGAAGCAATGAAGAAAGTCAAATCAGGGAAAACCCCAGGAATTGATGGAGTGTGTGGTGAAATGCTGAAGCATGGGGGAGAGATAGTAGTAGAATGGATGTGGAAGATGTGCAGATTGGCCTGGGAGGAAGGTAGAGTCCCGGAGGATTGGAAGTCAGGTATAATTATTCCCTTGTACAAAGGAAAAGGGGGAAAAAGAAGTGTGTGGTAATCATAGGGGCATTTGTCTTCTTAGTATAATAGGAAAAGTGTATGGTAGGATACTTATTGACAGAGTTAGAGAAAGAACAGAGAAATTAGTTGGAGATGAACAGGGAGGCTTTAGGAAGGGAAGAGGTTGTGTAGATCAGATATTCATTCTCAGATCTTTAGTGGAAAAGTTTCTAGAGAAGGGAAAGAAGTTGTATGCGGCTTTCATGGATTTGGAGAAAGCATATGACAGGGTGGATAGACTAGGATTGTGGAAAGTGTTAAGAATATATGGAGTAGATGGGAAGTTGTTGAATGCTGTGAAGAGTATGTACGATGGTGCGAAGGCTGCAGTGCGTGTGGATGGTGAACTAAGTGAATTTTTCTCTTTGAAAGTTGGGTTGAAACAGGGATGTGTCATGTCTCCATGGTTGTTCAATCTGTACATGGATGGAGTAATAAAAGAGGTACAAGGTAGGGTAGTGGATGTTGGAGTGGCCCTGGTGAGAGAGGATAGTGTTTGGAAACTCCCTGTACTGTTGTTTGCAGATGATACTGTGTTGTTGAGTGAAGACGAAGGGGAGCTGCAAGGCTTGGTGGATGAGTTTGAGAGAGTGTGTAAGAAACGGAATCTAAAGGTGAATGTAGGGAAGAGTAAAGTAATGGTCTTTGAGAGAGGTGAAGTCAGTGAATGTACAACGAGGTTGGATGGTGAGGAATTGGAAAATGTGAGTACGTTTAAGTACTTGGGTAGTGTGATGAGTAAAGATGGAGGTTTGGAGGGTGAAGTGCTTGAAAGGGTACAGCAGGGAAGAAAGGTTGCTGGTTCTTTGAAAGCAGTGATAAGAAACAGGGAAGTGAGCATGGAAGTGAAAAAGTTACTACATGACAGTATTGTGATACCAACTCTAACGTACGGAAGTGAAGCTTGGACGTTGTTGGAAGGACACAAGTCAAGAGTGAGAGCCGTGGAAATGAGTTATTTAAGAGGAGCCTGTGGAGTCACATGGAGAGACAGGCTGACGAATGAGGATATAAAGGAGCGTTGTGGTGTTGATGTGGATGTGATAGGAAGCGTTATGAGGAACACACTGAGGTGGTTTGGCCATGTGGAGAGGATGGAGGGTGAAAGACTGACGAAGAGAGTGTATGTGAGTGAGGTGGAGGGGGAAAGAGGAAGGGGGAGGCCGAGGATGAGATGGAGAGATGGGGTGGATAGGTATATGAGAGAGGGGGGGTGTGAGTTGGGAGCAGGGGAGTGAAAATGCGGGGGACAGGGCGACTTGGAGGCGATTTGTTTGTGGCCACCCCAAACGGGATTGAGGCGTCTGGCAATAGATAGATAGTTTTGTTAATGGTTCCATTATGGTTGGATTGGTTGAGACACTCCCAATGTCAGGTGTAACTTTCTTACTTGGAAATGATATTGGTGGAAGTCAAGTGTATCGAGCTCCTCAGTCGTCTAGTGCAGGGGTTCTCAAACTTTTTTGGCTGCGACCCCTACAAATTACTTCGATAGATTCGCGACCCACTCCCCCAGCAACAAAGCATTTCTGACAATCACTATAACACATTTCCCTGTCTCCGTGTATCTGCTTGCCTGTCTATGTATGTATGTATGTACGTACGTATGTATGTATGTATGTATGCATGTACGTATGTAAGCTTGTATGGATCTCTCTCTCTCTCTCTCTCTCTCTCTCTCTCTCTCTCTCTTTCACTCACACACACACACACACACACACACACTCACACACACACACACACACACACACACACACACACTCACACACACACACACACACACACACACACACACACAGTCTTTAAAGGCTGAACAACTTACTATTATTAATGGGAAGAATGGGCTTGCTTCTTGGAGCACAGCATCTCCAGCCTTGGGGCGATGCTGAAAACTGCAACACGGAGATCATCCTTGACACGAAGTCGTGATCGGTACTTGTTTTTTATGTACGTTAGTGCGGAAAATGTAACTTCACAAAGGTAGGTCGATCCGAAAGGCATCAGTACATTCATTGCGGTCTTGGATAATCCTGGATATTCTTCTGCCACTGAGATCCAAAACTTATCCAGTGTTGTCGACTCAAATTTCATCCGTAAGGTTCGATCACTAGAGAGTTCAAGCAGTGCATCCTCCAGATCAGATGGTAAGTGACTCCCGGTAGCAGTGAACGGTTGTCGTATCCAGTCATGTTGTTGTAGAGTTGTCTCTTACGTGAAGTACTTTTTGAAATGGTCAAAGAGGCTTCGAAGGTGAGTGGCTATGGCTCCTCTCATGTTATCCAAACATGCGTGCAGTTCATTCTCTTCAACGAATTCTTCCAGCAAGGGAAACATTTCAACATTTCCCTCTTCAGATCTCACAGCCCATCGTTCCAGCTTCCTTTTGAATGCATTTACTTTGTCGGACATTGTCAAAATGTTTGTGTTTGGACCTTGTATTGACAAGTTCAGCTCATTCAGTTTCTCATAAATACTTGCAAGATATGCAAGTTTTGCTAGCCATGTGGAGTCACACAAATGAACACTGAGTGTGGACCCACATTCAAGAAGAAAGAGGTGAACTTCATCCCTCACCTGATACAGGCGTGTGAGAAACTTGCCTCGGGAGAGCCATTTGGCCTCTGTGTGGAGCAATAAAGCTTCATGGTCCGAACCCATGTCCTTACAAAGTGTGGCAAACAATCTGGCGTTTAGTGGCCGTGACTTTACGAAATTCACTATTTTAATCGCAGTTTCAAGAACACTCTTTAGCTCTGGAACAAGAGCCTTACTAGCAAGAGCTTCCCGATGAATAATACAATGAGTGAAATTAACATTAGGAGCCACCTGCAAGATTTTTCCTCTTAATCCTTTCCTTTTACCCAGCATTGCCCCAGCCCCGTCCGTGCATACACCGACACACTGGTCCCAAAGCAATCCCATCTCACGTAGCTTGCTGTCTAACTCTGTGAAAATAGCATCCCCTGTGCAAGTTCCTTCCAAAGTAGAGCAAAACAACATGTCCTCATTAAGTCTTCCATCAAAACTGTATCTTATGAATACGAGTAACTGAGCAGAATTTGAAATGTCAGTCGACTCATCAACCTGCAAAGCATACTTCACATTCTTCACTCTTTCAGTCAGTTGACACCGAAAGTCATCTGCAATGTCATGAATACGCCGCCTTACGGTGTCGTTTGACAGAGGGATAGTGTCAAGGTCACAGGCCACTTTCTCTCCGTGCATAGCTCGACACATTGCCACTGCAGCAGGTTTTATGAGGTCTTCACCAATTGTGTGTGCCTTTTTCTTCTGTGCAATTAGGTATGCAACCGCATATGATGCCATTTGAGCTTCGGCAGGAGTTGTAGTTTTCTGTGTTATCACCTATTTTTGTCCCTGTAGCTCTTTTTCCTTTCATTGGAAAAAGTCTATTGTCCTTTTAGCATGATCTGGATGTTTGGTTTGCAAGTGTCTTTTCATTTTCGCTGGTTTCAGGCTTTCGTGTGCAAGAACTTCAAAACACAGAACACACTGAGGATGATGAATATCATTAACTGTACAGCAAGTAAATCCATATTGTATGAATTCTTCCTGATATTATCGGAGCTTGGATGGTCGATCACACTGGTATGTTTTTGCGTTATGTCCGTCATGGCCCTTATTCCCACTTGACGTGCTTGGTTGCTCGGAACTAACATCATCGGATGCTCCAGTGATGTCTGTTGATGTGTCCTTGCTTGTAGCCTTGCGAATTAGCCACCATTCCATGGCGCAGGTTAAATAGCAATGATGTCACGAGAATAGAGCTGCTCGAGCCTTACGAACCGATACTGACGGCCTTCTCACAAAGTACACGCAGTTACTGAGTGCATATGCCACGTGTAACAACACGAATAACTCTAAAATAAATCGTTCTGAAGTGAGGAAACACATTACAAAGTAGTAACTATTATCAATATTACAAGATTATTAGTGTGCAGTACTTTATACAGCAAAGAAAGCATGCATACATAAGAAAGCATGCATACATAACGTTGCTTTATGATGCATTATCGAGCATCGGGCAGGTCGACCACCGCTGACAAGTACTAGAAGCGTTAGGATGGGTAGTGGGAGGAAGAGGCGGAGAAGGAGGAGGAAGGAGGAGGGGTTGCAGGATCTCGCGATCCCTCAAAATTATTTCGCGACCCCTCTGGGGGTCAGGACCCCCAATTTGAGGACCTCTGGTCTAGTGAACCAGTGACTGCGACCCAGGATTGTGATGTCCCTGAGGTGTTCTCTGCATGTGCTGTCACTAGGGCTAAGTCTAAAGTTACTGGTGACTTAGAGGATAATGATGATGATGATGTTATCCTAGCTGACACTTTTCTTGCTAATTTGGACCACTCACCAGATGAGGCAGTACCCCGTAGTGTTGATAATTTGTCTCGTCAAGAGTTGGTTGAGTTGCAGGTTGCTAACCCTGAGTTGAAAGGTCTAGCTAACTCTGCTTGCAGTGAGGAAGAGTCAGGTGGTGCTTCTATTTCTTATTATATAAAGTCAGGAGTACTTATGAGAAAGTGGAGACCCCCAACAGCATCAGCCGACTGTGAATGAGAGGTTGTACATCAAGTTGTCATCGCTCGTGTTTGTAGGCAGGATATCAATAGAGTGGCTCATGATTCCAGTTTGGCAGGACACCTTGGAGTGAGCAAGACTGTGGCACGCATTTTGAAACACTTCTACTGGCCAGGTATCTTCAGAGATGTTTCCTGGTATTGTAAGTCTTGTCACACCTGTCAAGTTGTGGGGAAGTGTAATCAGACCGATAAGGTTGCACCTCTAGTTCCCATTCCTCTTTTTGAGGCGCCATTCACCCGTGTGTTGGTGGATATTGTGGGCCCTCTTCCTAAGACTTCTTCAGGATTTTCTTATGTGTTGACCCTGATTGATATGGCTACTCATTATCCTGAAGCCATTCCACTTAGAAATATCTCAGCAAAGAACGTGGTTAAGGAAATGCTAGGGTTCTTCACCAAGTTTGGTCTGCCCAAGGAAGTACAGTCAGACCGGGGAAGTAATTTCATGTCAAATGTTTTCAAGCAGTCTCTGAAAGAGTTGGGCATCACCCAGATCACGACTTCAGCTTACCATCCCCAGACCCAAGGAGCGTTGGAAAGATATCATCAAACACTCAAATCGATGCTCAGGAAATACTGTTTGGAACATCAGAAAGACTGGGATAAAGGTCTTCCATTTGTTGTATTTGCCGCAAGAGAATCTCCAAATGAATCACTGGGCTTCTCACCCTTTGAACTACTGTTTGGCCATGAAGTAAGAGGACCTCTTAAGCTACTCAAGGAATGCTGGCTGTCGGAGGAAGATGACATCAACCTGCTGGAGTATGTGGTGAAGTTCAAAGAACGGCTGTCCACTGCTTTACAGCTGGCGAGAGAGAATTTAGGAGCTGCTCAGGAGAAGATGAAGACTTGGTATGATAAGAAGTCCAGGTTACGCCACTTTCAGCCAGGAGATCAGGTTTTGATTCTGCTACCAGTGCATGGGCAACCTCTTCAAGCCAAGTTTAGTGGTCCTTATTTCATAGAGAAGAAACTCAGTGATGTCAACTATGTCATCGCCACACCAGATCGTAGAAAGAACAAGCAACATTGTCACATCAACATGCTAAAGTTATATCACAGGCGGGACGAAAATAACCCAGTCTGCACTGTAGCTGTTCCACCCGAGTCTGCAAGTGAAGTTCTCCCATGCAGTATGAGCCTGAGTGATAGTTTGGGGAAGAATCCTGATATCATGAATATTCTCCAGACTAAGCTTTCTCATCTAGCTCCCGAGGAAAGGCAGGAGTTTTCGGCATTACTGCAGGAGTACCCGCAAGTGTTCCGTGCCACTCCAGGAAGAACCACTGTGTTGATGCATGATGTCGATGTTGGAGTCGCAAAGCCAATTAAACTACCTCCTTACCGTGTGAACCTAATGAAAGTTCCTCTCATCCAGAAGGAGCTTGGCTACCTGTTGGACCACAAAATGATTTAGCCCTGTCAGAGCGAGTGGAGTTCTCCTGTCACTCTAGTCCCTAAGCCAGGTGGGTCACAGCGGCTTTGCATCGACTACAGACGTGTTAATCAGATAACCAAAACAGACACCCTCTCCCTCGGGTGGAAGATTGCATAGACAAGATCGGAAAGGCTAGGTACATAAGTTTGATTTGTTAAAGGGATACTGGCAAGTACCTATGACTGAACGTGCTAGGGAGATCTCATGTTTTGTAACACTAGGAAAGACTTTTGCATGTTCTGTAATGCCATATGGTATGAAGAATGCACCAGCCACTTTTCAGAAGCTCATGAATGTTGTAACAGAGGGTTTGGCAGGGTGTGTTGTTTATATTGATGATGTATTAATCTTCAGTGACAACTGGAAAGATCACCTATGCCATGTCAGTAAATTTCTTGGGTGTTTGGTTCAGGCTAATCTTGTAGCTAATTTATCAAAGTGTGAGTTTGGTCAAGCTAACGTTCAGTACCTTGGGTACGTAATTGGTGATGGACATGTTACACCACCAGGAGCTAAGGTTCAGGTTATAAGTGATCTTCCCAGACCTAAAAGTAGGAAAGGGCTACAAAGATTTTTGGGAATGATATGTTATTACAGGAGATTTGTTCTTAACTTTTCAATTCTTGTATCACCACTTACAGACCTACTGAAAAAGGGAGTTAAATTTGTCTGGACCGATAACTGTGAATCCTGTTTCAGTAAACTTAAAGCTATCCTATTAAGTCAGCCAGTGCTCACTACTCCAAATTTTGCTAAGCCTTTTAAGATGGCTGTTGACGCAAGTGATACAGGAGCTGGGGCTGTTTTGCTGCAAGAGGATGATCAGGGTATTGAACATCCTGTATCTTATTACAGTAAGAAGTTCACTCCACCTCAAAAGAACTACTCAACTATTGAGAAAGAGCTTTTGGCCTTGATTTTGGGTTTACAGCATTTTTCATTTTATTTGTGTTCTGGTTTTGACCCCATAGTCATTTATACCGATCATAACCCACTGAAATTCCTTAGTAAGTTTAAAGATAAAAATCAGAGATTGACAAGATGGAGTCTACTTCTTCAGGAGTATTCATTAGACATACAACATGTCAAGGGGAAAGAAAATGTTATTGCAGATTGCTTATCTAGACTTTAGACAGATTGTTTTAGAGTAATAAGAATTTTCCTTTGTAAATTTCTTTTTCTTTGTGGGGAGGTGTTACATAGCCTATGATTTCATCATCCTTTGTATAATTCTAATGTACAGTATGCTGCATGTTTGATCACGATTCGCTACGTGGCTTCCATAGTGACCAGGCTAGCGTGTTTTACCTCACTCCCCCCTTCTCCCTCTTATAGTAGAGTAAGTCGTTCTTTCTGTTGTTCAGAGCAGGAGTGTCAACTCTTTGTCCTCTGTGCCCTCATTTGCGCGTCCTTATTGCAAGTTGAATCAAGCTCAGCCGGTCCCTATATAATGAGCTCAGTCTCTGCATTAGGGCCACTTAGATCTACTCATTTTGTTCACATCTCTGTCCTCCCCTGTATAGTGTATTATTATTTTTGTGATTGCTCAGGAACTCTCCAGCCACTAGCTGCTGTATAATTTGAGTATAAGTGTTGTTACCATTTTTCTTGTACTGTATGGCCTAAGACGTTAATTCGTAGGCCTGGTAAGGTTTTTGTGATTCATGTAGAGTTTTTAATGTCAGCCAGTGTGAGTAACGTTTTGTTGTTGTTGTTGTTGTTGATTCTCTCCTCATTCGAGGAGACCGGGCCTTGCTGTAGCCCGGTTGGTGGTGGTTGTCTTGAGTAAGGTAAGAGGGAAGACAGGTCCTGGGGAATGCCCAGCACACACGCCCTGTCTCCTGGCTGAGTTGCGGTGTGTGTAGTGTTTTGTATCTGTGATAATATTATATCTTACTTTAACTGAGCATTATTCGGTTCTCTCATTTATCAGGGCTGACTTACATAAATTTGTTCTTGCTAAATTCGTGTTAATATAGGCTATTGCAGTTAACCATATATGTAACCTGTTTTGCCATTACATTATCCTTATGACTCCTGAATGTTTAGTTGTTAGTTTGAGCATTAAACTTTAACTTGTAATTTAACTAAGTCTTTTGTTTTGAACCTGGAACTTTGCGGAACAGTAGTGATTTTTAGTTTTCTCACTTCGGTAGAGAGGCGGCTTGCAGTCCTAATGGACCCAGGATCGAATCCCGGCTGGGGCAGGGAACAGTTTAAGGATTTGAATTTCCTAAAAAGCAGACTTTTCTGATCTACCAGATGACCCGCCGACATGTCGTAAAAGTACCCCCGCTAATACCAGTACACCAGTCCTGTATGAGACAGCCCTAGCATGTATTCAATATGGACGGTGGGTGTTAGCGCCGAAGTGGTGACATGTGGAGGTGTAGGAGGACTACTGGGTCTTGGGATAGGCCACTGCCCCCAAGAAATAGGCCCTGAGCCTTTGCCCGGAGTCGGACACGTAAAAAAAAAAAAAAAAAAAAAAAACGAAGTGTTCATTATCTCTCTCTGTTCCGTAACAATATACTGGGTGTAACGCGACGTATGACAAAAACTTACACCAATGATCTATCATGTAATTTTGAGTATATTTTGTTCTATAAACATATGCTCTCTGCGACCCCAGTTCAGTACCCAGCATTCGGCTGTTTTATGTAAAAGCTTCGTCTCTTGCATGTGCCATTGGGTGAGAGCTTCGCAGGGCGACGGGAGACGAGTATTATTAGCTTATACTGCACTGTACATGAATATCCCATATCCTATCAGTACACACGAGTTTTAAGAAGAAACTTTACGTAGTCTATTGATTCTTTAACATCAAGTCATGGATACATACAATTCTTTTGCACAAATCGACTGTAATTAAGGATTAAATTCAAATTTTATGGCTTGCAAGGGAGTAGGGAGGGAGGGAGGCCAGGCTGGTGTGTTTTTGCCAGTTATGTAATATTTGGTTTGTAGGATGTTGCTACCAGCATTATCATAACACCCACAGCTCATTCAGTGAAAAAAAAAAAAACGTTATTCTAAAGGGAGATTAACCTCACTTTAAGTCAGGAAGAATTTTATATATCACAGTTATTCTGCTGCAAGTAAACTTGGCGCCATTGGGTATCTTCACCTGTACTCCTCTCTGCAGCACTGGCATTACGATCTCAGAATCCGTAAAAAAAATACACGATATCTGCATATTCTTCATTGCTGTACGTACGTGGCATGCTGTTTCATGAACATGTGGAGCTGAACCCGGTGAACAACAGAACGAGGAGAACAGTATTTGAAGTGTGTGCCTCCCCTGCAAATGTTCCCGTTCAAATGACAGTGGACGCAGAGTTGCCAAGTCCTTATCATCAATCTCGCTAATTTAGTCCTGAAAACTTGCTAGAATGCCGCTAGATAATAAACACTGCAAAACATCGCTAGAAAATACGATAAAATCTCTAGAATATCACCTCAAAATGGCAAAAATATCCAGAATGTAGCTAGATATCATGTTGCCAGATGTTAGTGCCGCAAGTAGAAGCAAAAAATAGGTCTAGCTGCATAGCCGTCACATTGGCAATCCTGTATCACTGTTCTCACGTCAACATCATATGAAAAAAATGGTGCCACGTTTACTTAGCGGAAAAATTGTAATGAATAATAATATTACTCCTGACTCTAAAGTGATGCTAGTCACTTAGTACAGTAATGTTCTTTCACTGAATGAGCTGTGGGTGTTATGATAATGCTGGTAGCAACATCCTACAAACCATATATTACATAACTGGCAAAAACACACCAGCCTGGCCTCCCTCCCTCCCTCCCTACTCCCTTGCAAGCCATAAAATTTGAATTTAATCCTTAATTACAGTCGATTTGTGCAAAAGAATTGCATGTATCCATGACTTGATATTAAAGAATCAATAGACTACGTAAAGTTTCTTCTTAAAACTCGTGTGTATTGATAGGATATGGGATATTCATGTACAGTGCAGTATAAGCTAATAATACTCGTCTCCCGTCGCCCTGCGAAGCTCTCACCCAATGGCATATGCAAGAGACGAAGCTTTTACATAAAACAGCCGAATGCTGGGTACTGAACTGGGGTCGCAGAGAGCATATGTTTATAGAACAAAATATACTCAAAATTACATGATAGATCATTGGTGTAAGTTTTTGTCATACGTCGCGTTACACCATATATATATATATATATATATATATACACTACAACACTACAGTCACACTCACAAGCACTTCTCACCCTACATACTGTAGTCTCTACCAGACAGCCTAAGCCACTGGGTAGAGATACATGGGCTGTATCGTCCCTGCTTCGCTAGGGATAGGCCGGTCCTGCAGTGGACCTCAACGGCTTAGACTGTTTGGTAGAGACTGTACAGTATGTAGGGTGAGAAGTACTTGTGAGTGTGATTGTAATGTTGTAGTGGCTTTGGATGTGTTACACGTCTGTGAACCAAGTGTAATCGGCCCGCCTTAAGCCGATTGGGTGCAAGCATACTAGTATGCGACATTGGTTCAACCACAGCACCCATTGTGTCCGCCAAAGTAGCAAGTGACTCAGTGAACGCTTCCCAAAATTTTTACAACTCTGGCGGGAGGCGAACCCGCGCTCACCAGCGTGCGAAACGCACACTCTACCACTGTACCACAGAGGCTCCATATATATAGATTGATAGATAGATAGATAGATTGATTGATAGATAAATAGATAGATAAATAGATCGATTGATAGATATATACGCATTGTTTGTTAAGGTACGATTTTCTGACAGACTATGAGGTAACATGTGGGTTATGTCCATAATTTCTTACTGTTCTCCCTCTATTGCCCAGTCACCAGCTAAGTGATCATTGTATTCTCCCAGTTTCTTTTCCGTGATTTTTATCATCCTGTTTCCATTTCTTGATTTTTTTATATTTTTTCTTTGCATCACCGCATGGAAAGGGAGAGAGAGTTTAATAAGGAAGATTTATGGGAGAGGGGTGGCTGGGGGGGGGGGGAACAGGCAAACCATGAACGATGTAGGATGAAGAGGTTGAGTTTATGATGTACAATGACGTGGCGTGGGAGGAACCATTCTGTTAGCGTCAGTATGTTAATCTCACCCTCTTACACTATTCGGCGTCAGAGGATAGGCAGACATAGTAACAAGAGATGTATAAAGTCAAAGATAAATGGATACGGATGCCGTTAGTACAATGTTGTTGTTGTTGTTGCCCCAGACTCAGCCAAAAGTGATCTCGGTGGACTGCAGGCTGAAGCTGCTCTTCTGCAGTCAGCCATCTTTCTTTCGGGGGATAGGGAGAGAGGTGAGAGACGTTCGTATAATGATCCTTTCCTGCGAACTTGACCTTTGACTTACTGCTCTTGAAATCGAATCCATTTATTCTTGTCTTGCCCTAACTCCATCCACCAAGCTTGGTCCATATCTGATATGACCTGTTTTATTGAGCTTGCCATGTGACCATGACCTTTGACCTGTTGTTTTAAAAAAACAATAGGTCAGCTCCATGGCTGATCCGCAATACATCCATCAAGTTTGATTCAGATAAGGTCGAAACTGTTTTAATTTTGTTCCCACACCGATACTCAGGTTGAATTTTGACCTTACCCTGTGACCCTGACGTACAGTATAACTAAATATTCTAAAAACTTAGTCTCTTTTTACTAGCCTTACCGTCAACCATTCCTCCAGGTTTCGTCTAAATTTGAGAAAACACGTTTAATTGACTAAGCTGGGTCATACTTTGGCCCGTCCCTGCTATGTGCCCTTGAACTTTGAGCTATATTTGTAAAGAAAGAATAGGATTGGTCATGGGTAGTTCCTTAACCCTTGCACCAAATTTGGCTAAAATCGGACAAGATGTTTGAGATATTATGTTAGCACGCACACACACACACACACACACACACACACACACACACACACACACACTCACTCATGCTTGCGCGCACTCCGATCAAAACATAGCACACGCTCTGGCTTTGCAAACGCTGCTGTAAAAATCGCCTAAGGCTTCAATGAGATTCCTTATTGTCAAATTTCTCTCTCTCTCTCTCTCTCTCTCTCTCAATTCTTTTTTTTTTTTTTTTAGAATAATCAACAGAAAAGCAGACCGGAATCCAGTTTCAGCCAAGAGCGTACGTATAATTCCTCCCTCTTAAACACTGATAAAACTACCGTCACCAGAGGAGGATATGTGTGTTATTAGAGTGCTGGGTGGATGGGGGGAAGGAAGACTAACTTAGGCAGAGACTGGTGCGAGAAGGAGAGATGGAAGACCGAGAATGAGATGAAAGGTTTGATAGTGACTGCGGTAGAATTATGTCAGTCTTACCTCGTTTCGTTTTTATATTTTCATTTATAAAAACTCCAAGATGCTTCCAAACGTCGTCATATTTCATTACCTAATGGTTGCTCTCCATATTGTTCGATTTCTGGCAGCCTCATTATACAGTTCCCTGTCCCTTTGGTCACGCTTTATGACCTCGTCGCAGATCTTTTTAGTCTACCCTTCGCAACCCTACCCTCGACGTTCACATCCCTCACCTTCTGCACCCAATTGTCATCTTTCATTCTCTCATTATGCTCAGACCATCTTAGTCTACCCCTCCTCATCCCAACACTGACACATATAAGTCCCATCCTTCTTTACATGCGAAAAGAAAGAAAAAATAAAAAGAACACCACTGGCACGAGTCTTAAAACATAATCCGGCTATGTCGATGAAAATCAAGATCAAATCATTTCGCGATGTCTGGACTTTGCAGGCAGAGTGGGAAGACATTCTGAATTAGGTTGTTTCAACGTTGATATGAAAGACGTGTAAGTCTTACGTTGATGATTTTGATGGAAGATGGTGACAAGGGATTGACAGAAGGGTGATGCTTGCCTATCGTAAGAGGCAAGCATGCTAGCTGGGTCCAGAATTACAAATAGAAGCTTATTTATCCCTGGTGACTGGTGACTGCTAGCCCCCTCCCCCTTTACATACAGAGGTTTGGTGGCGCGGTCGATAAGATCTATTACACTACAGTAGAGCATAACTCTAGTCCGAACTTGTTTGCGGTGTCACATCTGCTACGGAAAGTTGGGTTCTCCTCCCGAAGGCACGCTGTAATGGAAAACCGCAAAGGCTCGAAGCTCGGCGGACTAAATGTTAACTGGTGTCCTCCCCCCCCCCCCGTACCTACGCTCTTCAGGAGCTGCTCTGGCCACCCTGTTCAACCCCTAAAGCTAGGGGGTGCAGCCAATAACTTCATTGAATTAATACCGTAAATCAGAAATTATTATTATTATTATTACACACACACATATACAGGAATTATTTATAGCTCCATGAAGAGGCGAATCGAGGCCCATATACAGCGTCAGTAACTGCAGTCACGCCGTAGTTCAACGCACCCAACCACTGACGAGAATGATTTTTGCAAGAGAAATACTGTGACATCCCCGTAAGACAACAGACTTACTAAAATATGGTAAAGAACAGCTGTGCGATGCTGAAGGCAGGAGAAAGATTGTGGCGAGGAGAATGCTTGGGCAGTTACATTTTTGAGTCATTAACTCTTTCATCCTTAGGACATCCTTTATGATTTATTCTTGCTCATACCAGACAGTGTTTCGCAGCACAGGAGGGCATCCCTCTAGTGAAAGAATTAAAGGCTACACCTAATCCCTTCAGTACAAAAAGAGTCTACCGGAGTGAATAAATCGTCTAGAGGGACATAACAATTACTTCATCGCACTGAAGGAGCTAAAATAGAAATTTTTTGTCAGTCTGTAATGGTGAAATATATATATATATATATATATATATATATATATATATATATATATATATATATATATATATATATATATATATATATATATAATATCTATCTATCTATCTATACACATACATACCAGCCATGGCTCAGTGGGTTAGAGCGCTCCGGACTGACCGAAGGGTCGGAGTTCAAGTCATTGGTAAACATCAGGAAGGGCATCCGGTCATATAATACTACGCTGTCCAAACAAAACGTCCTCTATTCAGGGGCAACGCCTTAACCCTTTTTTCGAGAAAAGAGGACATGGCGTAAAACTTCAAATATCTATCTATCTATCTGTATCAATATATACATATTTTTCACTGAGGGACGGAGTGGCGATGAGATGCGATGATTGTACCCTTTTCCCTCTAACCTGGCCTAAAATTGCCATCTCTTCATTTTGAAGGCTGAGTCGTAGCAAGAGATTAACACCAATGCCACTAGTCACTAATCAGTGCTATGAGAGGGATGTAGACCCATGGCATTGTCTTATTCTGCCACTGAGCTACTTGAAATAAGCTGCGAAAGAACAAAAATCTGGGCCAAGCTAAGGTAAAAGGACCATATCCATGACCACCCTAGATGCACTCCAAGATATGACCCGGTGACAAACAAGACTTTAACTGGTTGCTAATCACCTTTGCTGTTTACGTGTTCTGGAGTCAACATCTTTTTCCATATGAAGTTGTAGTATCACACATTTTACATAATAATTTTTAAAGCTGTTTAGTCATAATTAACAGTGTGTAATGAAGTGTGAATGATGAACAACCAAATATCATTTCGCTGTTAGCTGTGGTATAGGAAGAAGGTGGATGGCAGACCACAAGTGCCACCCTGTTTCAATTATAAAAAGAAGGTTAGGAGAAGTGAAAAGATATCTGAATAAGTGCGTAAGTGTAAAGTCCTGGGGAACCATTTATTATGTTGGTATATGTGAATGTACTTAATACCATTTTATAGAGGTGTATAATGTGCTAGTAGAGCTGTCATTTATCTCTACTTTTTGCATAAGCCCAGAGTATATGTAATGCTCGGCACCTCACTTTTTAGCTGACCTCAGCACCAACGCCCTAGTCGGCTCGGTGAGCGTACAGCGTCAGAGGCCGTTTTACAGTTATAAAGGAAGGTGGTGTCGCTCCTACATATCTCTCGGGTCGCAGTTATATTATTCTGTACCCAATAAAGAGAGATTTAATCTTCTCATTTCTGTCACCTTACGCTACCACTTAATAACAGACCAGCTTCCACCTTCTCGTGGCAGAGGACCTTTGGTGGGAAGTATCGGGCAGTGACGGCGAGTAGCTGACGTGTACTACAGACAGTGTCGTCGATCCAACACGGTGGTCTAGTTATACTACACAGCAGAACACTTAATATGTAGTCAACTGCTACTCCATAACGGCTACATTAAATTGTTGGCCAGCAGTGCAACGATACATTTTATTGGTGCTAGCGGTGGTACGATATTTAGTGCTAGCCGTGTACCGATACATTAAATTGGTGGCAGCGGTGGGATACGATACGTGCTAAAGGGCTTTATGCTGTGAACCAGTAACCCTTGCAATCGCTCGTTCCTGAAGGTGAAACAGAAAATCTTACTCTACTATTGTAAGGGGACTAATTACTAGTGAGTTAAGTGGAGCAGATAAACTGGAATGGTGAATATTAATTCCTCCCATTATTCTGCCAGTGCGAGATTCCTATCTTAAGCACAAACTGGCAGTTATCTCGCCCTGTGGTGTGCGAGATATCTCCATCTTCAAACGCAAACTGGCAAGAATCTCGCTCTCGTGTGTGAGAGGCGAGATAAGGAGAGTTCAAGCCAGTGCGGTGAGGAGTGGATCAGCTAGCGACTTCTAGCAACTGGCGCGGACGGCCGAGCGAGCCGAGAGCGGGAGCCGAGAGCGGCGGGCCTGGCGTGGTGCAGGCCGCAGGGCGACCAGTCGCTTGCTAACTCCCACAGCGAGCGTGTGCTGCATGGTTCGAGGAGTCTGGTGGAGTGTGGAACGTGGAATGTGGAACATCATCCTGGACTTTCATCTAGGTAGTGTCCATGCATTAATCCACACACACACACACTTGAATCAACACACGTTAGTTAGTTGATGAGTGGAAATAAAGGTTTCTCAGAATTCCCTTGAAATAAATATACTTTCTGTGTATTGTATATATGTTCCGTTCTGTCACTTACCATAACTATCCTTTTTTATGTCAGTTTATCTTCCTGTAACTGGGAGGGGAATTACTGACAAGGTTAGATGGATACAGTGAAGTGGAGACGTAGAATTAGGGAAATAGGGATTATCCAATCCCACTAGACTCAGAATTTTATGAGTGGGTTGATACATCAAATAAAAGTGCTCAGATATATTAAATGAGTGAAGGACATTTTGAGGATCAAGGTGATGAGGATATTTCTGAAGGACAGGATGAGGATTTGAACGTTTTACATTTGTGTTCTGGTCATACTTATTCAACAGTCCCAGAGCAATCAGTTAGATCCAAAATGGCCACTAGTCTTGCTAATGAGGGTAATCCTAGTGAGGAGACTGTGAAAGCTGAGACTACAACAGTACCTTTGGTCACTCAGGATATGCAAAATCCAGTCATTAGTGATAGTACTACAACCACTCACATACCTGTGTATACTTCAGATATTTTTAGTACACCACAAGGTTCTGGACAGAATTTATTTTCTGTTCTTTCTTCAAATGCATGGGGTATAAACACAGATGGTATTGGCATGCAAACCCAAATCCTAATCAATGGGGCATGAATACTAATATTGGCATGCAAATCCAGGGCCCTTATCCAAATACCTGGGGCATGACTAACAATATGGGCGTACAAGGTCAGACTAACCCTCCTCCTTTGGGGCAGATACCTGTACCTAATCTGGCTACTGATATAGTACAGCAGCATCCTAACTGTACTGAAAGTCAGGCTTTGGCGAAGGCAGGCATATGCTATGCAGAAGCTAGCAAAGCCTTGCAAACTTCAAGCTGGAGAGACACAGCTACTAGTTCTCCACAGCAAAGGACCAAGGCTGTTAAGCCAGAGGTGAAAAGATGGTGTGTCATACATGGGCATTGTCCTCATGAAACGGACTGTTGCCCCTTTGTCATTGAAAAGAGGAAGAAACTAGGGAACCCAGCTAGTTCGGGGGAAGCTCAGGGCCGCGCGCAAAAGTAATTAAAATAGTACAATCCACCGATGCGTGTGTGGCAGCTATTACTAAGGTGGACTTATTATCTATTCCTTGGATCATAGGGAAAGGCCAACTGTCCCTGATCGTAGATACAGGGGCATGTACAAACATTATTTCTAGTAAAGCGTTGGAAAGACTTAAAAGTGAAATGCCTCTAACAAACTGGACATTATCACCACCTGATGTAATGTTGACAGGTGTGACAGGGAGTAGAATGAAGATTGTAAGCCAGGTGCCGTTGACATTGAGGGCAGATAAACGATCTCCTTTGTTACGTGCTACGTTTTATGTGGTTGAGGATTTTCCTCTGCCAGCTGATGGGCTGTTAGGCTTTGAGACCATGGAGGAGTATGATATAGTAATACACCCTCAAAGACATTCCATTTCCTTCAACGGGAAAGAGTTTGTAGGCCTTAATCCCTCAGCAACACGAACTGGAACTGGCATCCAATCAGGAGCCATCCAACCAGTTGTGACCCCGACAAGTGAAGCGTCAAGGGAGTCCCCGGATGCACATGAAGCGGAGGGTATGGACTGGAAGAAAGTCAGGGCTAAGTGAGTGGTAATCACCACTTACCCAGTCGAACTGTCTGTAAAATTCCTGTCCGAGTACCTGACGTGTCGGTGGGAACTGGTGTAGCATGCTTGACTGAGACTGAAACATAAGGCATTGTCGCTGGAATCGACTCTGACTAGCGTTGGCCAAGACCAGAAGACGCCCCTCTTCATCGCAAATATCAGTGGTGGCGCAGTTAAGCTCAGAGATGGTTGTTATATAGGCGACTTGATGTGCTATGGTGCCCCCATAAAGGAAGTCGACGACGTGCCGGTGATCTCTCCTGTAGTTACATCTCAAGCAACGACTCAGTCGGAACCCGTACGTCTGGCTAAGGAAAAAAACAGCTGGAGCAATATGTGAAGGTCACGGATAATGTAGACCATAAAACACGACTCCTAGCCCTCCTTAGAGAATTCCGACGTAGTAGCACTTCCAGGAGAAGCGCTGGGTAGGACGGATAGGGTGAAGCATATATTGGTTGTGCCCTGGTACAAATCCAGTTTATGTGCCCGCATACTGTCTACCGCACAGCCAAAGGGAAGCAGTGGAATGCACCACTCTTTCTAGTGCCTAAGAAGGACGGTGGTGTGAGACCTGTTGTGGATTTTCGGCAAGTGAACAAGACAGTACCGGATCGTTACCCGATTCCTCATCTGCGAGACTTACTTCAATCATTAGGTAAGGGAAATACTGTGTTTACTTGTCTGGATCTAGCGTCAGGGTATTGGCAGGTGGAGCTGACCGAAGAGTCGCGTCCCATTACTGCTTTTAGCACTCACCATGGGCACTTTGAATTTCTCCGGATGCCTGGACTGAGTAATGCTCCTTTAACATTTCAGCGGATGATAAACCAATTGTTTGGCGAGATGTTAGGGCAAGACGTCTTAGCATACCTAGATGACCTATTTTCCTACACCACAGAACAAGGATCAGATAAGATCGTTCCTAGGCCTCACTGGCTTTTATAGGAGTTTTGTCCACAGGTATGCCATCATAGCATCACCTTTAACAACGCTACTTAAGAAGGACGCTGCATGGAAATGGAGACCCTCGGAAGAGAAAAGCTTCAACGAGCTCAAACAAGCCATGTCAGAAACACCCGTATTAGCGTTTCCTGATTATACTCACCCTTTCTGTCTGTGCACGGACGCCTCAGGTCTGGGTCTGGGAGCGGTGTTACAGCAGAAGGATGAGCAAGGAAAGACACATACCATAGCATATGCTAGTAGGGCATTAAGACCCCCAGAGAAGAACTATTCGACGACACATTTGGAGACATTAGCAGTCGTGTGGGCGTTAGGACATTTCCGGGATATTATTTTTGGCTACCGGATAATTGTTTAACTGACCATGCACCCATACGCGACTTGTTTAAAGGAAAAAACTTGCACGGTAAGGTTGCGCGTTGGTGTGGCAAGGTAATGGAGTTTGATCCAGAGGTCAGATATTTATCAGGCCGTCAAAATGTCATAGCCGACGCGTTGAGTAGAAACATTGCTGCTACCATAGCCGGGGATGTTGCTCTTGCTGAGTATTCCTCAGACACGGTAAAAGCGGAACAACGTAATGATGCGATGTGGTCTCAAGTCATCTATGCCTTGGAGTCTGGTGACGAGATTCTCTACCTGAACTCCCAGTACCAATGACTCACTTCCCTTCAACAGGGTCTTTTGTATAAGTAACCCCCAGGGAAGGACACTGCATATCAGTTGGTTGTTCCTGCTACCTTACAGCAAGCCGTGCTATAGTTAGTTCATGACGTACCTCAAGCGGGTCATCCCGGTCGCGTTAGATGCATACGTGAGGCGAGAAAGAAATACTATTGGCCGACCATGAGGAAGGACATAGAAGCCCACGTCAGTCAATGCGTCAAATGCGCGGAAATACGAGGAACGACGGGACTTCCGACTCCCATCTTAGAGTATCCTCTACCGGAAAAAACCCTGGGATACAGTCTCCATTGATCTCTTAGCGTTGCCGAGAAGTCGTCAAGGTTCAAGTTATGTACTGGTGGCAGTGGACCATTTCTCACGATTCACTGTTTTAGCACCTTTACAGACGAAAACTTCAGAGGAGGTGGCGCACGCTTTTGTGACTTCAGTGATTTGTCCATACTCTACACCTAAGGTATTGCTCAGCATAATGGCAGTGAATTTCGTAACCAGGTTTTACAAGAAATCTGTTGTATGTATGGAGTAAAGCAAGTTTTTGTAACGCCTTACAGTCCTAAGAGCAATGGCCTGGTGGAGAGAACAAACAGGAAGATACTGGAAGTCTTGAGACCAGTAATAACCTCAAATCAGGAGGATAACTGGGAAGACTGGTTACCACGTAGCGGCGACCATCAACTCCTCAGAAAATTCATCAACTGGGAAGTCTCCTCATTATATCCTTTATGGAGATGAGAAAGTGTTACCCTACGATTTGTTGGCTGGACCTCCTACTCCAGTAGACAACGAAGAAGACTACGCAAAGGTACAGTTGTTCAAATTCCAACGTATACACAGTGAAGTACAAAAAAAAAATAAAAGCCTTAAGAGCGGAGATGATGGCGAAACAACACATAGGTAGTCAAGAAAAGGACGTTACAGGCAGGCCAGAAGGTCATAATCCACAACCCTGAGAGAATTTCCAAGCTCAGACCTAAGTTCCACGGACCATATACCGTTGTGGAACGAGTACGTGGAAATACTTATGAAGGATGAAGCTAATGGAACTCAGGAGGCAGTACATGCTGATAGGATCAAACTAGTAAGTCAAGAGCTAGGCCTATCGTCTGATGTGTTGTGCCCTCTGTCTTCGTCGCAGTCTATGTCGTCATCCGTACCTGTCCCTAACCGAGAGTATCGCAGCAAGCTACGATCCCACAACAAGAGTGATTAAGGGAGTATCTACTCTTGCAGAAAAAAATGTGGCTGTGGCTCAAACTCCTCGTGCGTTGCTTGGGGTGGACCTATGGAACGACATCGGACATGGACACGACTGCGTTAATGCCAGGAGCACTGAAGAGCCCACTTGGAGAAGTCGTGGTAGTGGAAGATGCAGTATGCGTCTACTATCCAATGGAAGGCTATCTCCAAACGCCAGATATTGTCAAGGAGGTCTCCAAGGGCTTGTCGAATCTCAGACAGCAACTATTGGAAGTGGGAAAGATGTTTAATCGAAACCCACGATTGACAAACTCTGACACTGAAGCTTTGTTGAGCTTCAGACTAGGCATATAGACAGGCTCACCGACAGGCTCACTAACTTGCATGTAGCTTTACCTAACGTACACTCTGATCTTTCCAAGCATGTCCATGCACGTACTAAGAGAGGACGTGGATAACTCTTTGGTATGGCATTAGATAAGGATGTAGTGCAATTGGGTAGACAGATGCATGACTTGACACTGGCCGCTAAAGCCAATAATAGATTAATCATGCATGTGTATAAACAGTTAGATAAGTTCACTAACAAAGCTAACGAGATAAATAGGACTACCAACCATCTAGTAGAGCTTGTGAACAACATCCAAATTAATCTACTAACCCTTGCTAACTTGGTGTTATTCGCTGAGTACTTACATGCTCTGGACGAGTCAACCACTGCTTTGGAGAAGCATGCAGCCAATATGGTGGACGGCTTAATCGATGCAAGTTTGAACAGGGTTAATGCTTTATTGCTGCCTACTAATATACTAACCAATGCACTTGATATAGCTATGTGGAAGCATGGACTTATGCCACTCTTTATACCAGGCATAGCGGTTCATTTCCTTCCCTTTGCTACTGCTAATAATACACTTGTTGTTATTGAAGAGGGTCCAGAGGTGCTAGTTGTCTCAGATGACAAGAAATATGTAGCAGAAACGACTGTGGATGAATTTGAGAAGTGTAAGGCCTCATTTCTTGATCTCCATGTATGTCCTGCTTTCCATTTTGTCTTCGTACCATTAAAGGTAGAGGAGTGTAAGAGGCCCTTGTCGGACACAAATACTTCCTCTGCTCTGCAACGTTGCACCTTCCAACCCATTCAGTTGAAGTCAGTTTTCCATGCTCATATTCATGCGAAACAGTACTTTTACTTTCCTGAGACAGAGGATGTAACTGTGATTTGTGCCTCACAGAATCAATTCCTTACAGTAAAGGGGTACTATGTTGCACCTGATTTTTGTGAGTTACACAGTAAAGAGATAGCAGTTCTGCCTAGCAAGCATCATCTAGCTTTGACAGTGAACTTCTCATCCCAGTTACGACCCTTTTTACCTTCATTCAATGTTACTTCTTGAATGTGAACAGGCTGTCTCATGTATTAAAGGAGCTTACCTTCCTCTCCCACCTGAACAGGACTGATTTAGAGCCTTATGTACTGTCTTATCTTCCTTCATACCTTTCTCCTTCCTATTTTGGTCCTGGCGTTGGTCTTCTACTTATTGTGGTCTTGTCCTGTGTTTGTGTTTTAGGCTACTATTTAAGGCGCCAATTAAGGGACCCACTGAGACCACGTGTCCGTACTCGCAGATTGCAAGTGGATGTTCCTGAATAGTTAGCTACCCTACACTCTGGTTAGGCTACACGGTAGTTAGGACAACAATGTCGACGAGGACGTCTATGGTGTGGCCGAGCGATGTTCTGGAGTCAACATCTTTTTCCATATGAAGTTGTAGTATCACACATTTTACATAATAATTTTTAAAGCTGTTTAGTCATAATTAACAGTGTGTAATGAAGTGTGAATGATGAACAACCAAATATCATTTCGCTGTTAGCTGTGGTATAGGAAGAAGGTGGATGGCAGACCATAAGTGCCACCCTGTTTCAATTATAAAAGAAGGTTAGGAGAAGTGAAAAGATATCTGAATAAGTGCGTAAGTGTAAAGTCCTGGGGAACCATTTATTATGTTGGTATATGTGAATGTACTTAATACCATTTTATAGAGGTGTATAATGTGCTAGTAGAGCTGTCATTTATCTCTACTTTTTGCATAAGCCCAGAGTATATGTAATGCTCGGCACCTCACTTTTTAGCTGACCTCAGCACCAACGCCCTAGTCGGCTCGGTGAGCGTACAGCGTCAGAGGCCGTTTTACAGTTATAAAGGGAGGTGGTGTCGCTCCTACATATCTCTCGGGTCGCAGTTATATTATTCTGTACCCAATAAAGAGGGATTTAATCTTCTCATTTCTGTCACCTTACGCTACCACTTAATAACAGACCAGCTTCCACCTTCTCATGGCAGAGGACCTTTGGTGGGAAGTGTCGGGCAGTGACGGCGAGTGGCTGACGTGTACTACAGACAGTGTCGTCGATCCAACACGGTGGTCTAGTTATACTACACAGCAGAACACTTAATATGTAGTCAACTGCTACTCCATAACGGCTACATTAAATTGTTGGCCAGCAGTGCGACGATACATTTTATTGGTGCAAGCGGTGGTACGATATTTAGTGCTAGCCGTGTACCGATACATACGTCGACTGTCGTTAAGTGATTTTACTATGGCCAGGAAAAATCTAGGACACCATAATTGCACAAACCATCAAGAATATCGTCGTTGCGGAGCATGGACTTTCTATATATTACCAGCTTACGACGAACAACTTTATTCAACTCGAAGAAAATTGCCACAGGAAAAGGATCACGGCTAATGGAATGAACACGAAGCTATCAGAAATGTGACGACGTGTTTTACCTACATACACACCTGAACGTTCTATAGGTGGCACTGGCTTCATATGAACAGTATTAAGTCAGCAGACAGTATCTTAATTATGTCACTTCATTCAGTTTTTTCAAGAGAAGAAAAGTTACGAAATAAATAAGTGAAAACTGTATGACTCTCAGCTGTAAGATATATATTTCGTCTGTGTGTGTGTGTGTGTGTGTGTGTGTGTGCAATGAGGTGAGACATCAGACAAAGAGCATTTTTAAACTGTGCATTCAAAGGCTTTTCGCTTAATTAACTCCCCTCTTCACTTTTACTCTCTTCAGTATGCATCTCGTTTCCACAAAGTTTAGTTTTTATTTCATTATCATTCCTATCAGCGACGGATCCAAAGGAGAGATAAGGTGGAGGGCCAGGGAGTCCGGACCCTCCTCTTTCGACACATGTCAGTATATTTTCCTACAGTGATTAAAATATAGGTTTTACCAGATAACAGAACAATGCACGTTTGAAAATGCCTTATGGTTTTAATATAACCTTATTAATGAAGTTTCGTTGTTTTTAGTTGCAAAATAATTTGTGTTAATGCATAACTAAAACTTCAGTGGCACTGTATATTTTCAGTGTAAGACTGTTGTTTGTGGGTCAGAATGAGAAAAAATAAAATAAAATAACAAAAAGAGAAAGGAAAGAATAATTCTCTCGTGTTGCAAATTTTGGGTCCACTCTTGTACTGCTGTGCACATTGTTCCTCTGAACTCTGCCTGCACATCCTCCCTATTACGACCAGCACGCAGCACCCGTCTTTTCACACACTCTCACTTCAAATTCCACAAATGAAATAATAGTTCTTGTTAATTATACATTTCTGTACAAACACAAAAGTCGTGTCCTGAAATTTGATGAATAGATCTGAAAGTCTCAAGGTTTGGTGCGCTGTGCATGTGTCATACGGACAGTTGGCAGCACTGACATGAGTTGCAATTTGCTCCTCTGGATGTGAGCATATTTTTTGTAACTACCGAACGCAAAGGAATTCTGTGTACTGTATTTTTCCTTGTTGCTACTTTAGCTTTATATATATATATATATATATATATATATATATATATATATATATATATATATATATATATATATATATATCCCATTCGCTCCCAGTGTCCTCAGTAGAGGATGGAACTGGGCATTATCAAAATGTAATCAAGAAAGGAACCCCCAGGCAGGGACCTAAGAGCTTCGCGACTATGAGCCGACAGGCGGAGATCAGTACGCTTAGCACACTTCCGGCAAAGTCCCTCGCACAGGATTTCCGGGACCCAATGGGATATATATATATATATATATATATATATATATATATATATACAGTATATATATATATATATACTCTGTATATAAAGAAACTTCACCGTGAAGACATGTATGCAAAATAACCACAGGAGAAATGAAAGGAGCGCCAGTGAGTATTTTCGTATATTACATCTTCAGACCGAGTGATACAGAAACATAGAGGATAGAGGTCTGTTACGCACACCCGCAGCATGTTGTTGTTGTTTGGATATTCTCCCCACAGCGTGGTGGGGAACGGGCAAACTGAGAGCCCGTCAGAGAGTGGCGAAAATAGCTCCTATACAGGAGCAAAGCAGGGACGAAGACGTGCAGACAGGGCAAGGGCGGCAGAAGAAGGGAACGAGGCGGCGATGGATAACAACCCGATGATCGTGGAGGCAAGGGGGAGCGCGGTAGACAGCACGGCGCCGATGGAGAGGGCGCCGGCTTGCTCAGGTCGAACCCCCAAACGACTCGCTGATGGAATGCGGCTGGCTGCTCGGATGTTAACAGAGGGCAGAGAGGGACGAAAGAGCGATGTGCAAAACGGCGCCGATGGTAAGGGCGCCGAAAGCTCAGGTGGAAGTCCCGAACCCTGCCCTCAACCCCCATCGGACTCGCTCCAGCTCTCCACAGCAGCAGGTGGTGGCGTGGAGGGTAGGCCCGGTCCCGGTGGACGCGTAGGGCACAGCCCCGGTCAAGGTAGAGTCGGAGGAATGGCGGTCGGCCATGGAAAGGGCGGACGGCCTACATCTCCTGGTGGGCTGACCAGGGCACTCCCGATGGTGGAGGGGACAGGCCCGCCCCTTGGCTGGTACGGCTGCTGTGGAGAGCTGGTCCCGCCGGGAACAGCGGTGGAGGTGTTGCCTCGGCGAGAGGTGGACTCACCCGCAGCAGGTAGTGGCACACAGAACAATGAATGACCTGAATTTAGAAATGAGTGACGCACAAAAGAATAGGTACCTTTCTTTTTTTCCTTAGGGATGCGCATGAAAAAGGGGGGGAGGGGGTAAATACTGGATTAATGCTGTGTCCCATAAAGGTATGACTGGACTACCAGGAGACAACAAGGAACAATCAGTTGTTAGTCTGGGGGCTATTGGTTTAAAATTAATTCAGTTAATTTGTCACTTAAAATGACCATAGCTCATGTTTACATTCTTTTCATATGTGCCAGAAATTAGAACAGACTCTATTACATTTCTTTCATATTATATATATATATATATATATATATATATATATATATATATATGCGTGTAATGTGTGTCTTTCCAACACATTAAGACGCTCGTGTTGTGTCTGGGATAGATTAAAACTGCTTTGTTACTTGCCGCGTTGCGTGGGGCTAAGGAATAATCCTGATGTGACTGAAATATATCCTCCCACAATGGAGTTACCTTGTTCGTCAAAATATTCAAGTGGTTCAGCTTTTATCACGCCATTGTGTAGTGGTAACAGTGCATGACTTTTATCTAGAAGTCTCGGGTTCGATTCCCGGTCAGGAGCATGAAAAACATTTGTACACTCGCGTGTAGTGTGTCTCTCCAACACACACACAGACACACACACACACACATATATATATATATATATATATATATATAGAGAGAGAGAGAGAGAGAGAGAGAGAGAGAGAGAGAGAGAGAGAAAGAGGATTTCATCTGTTCTGTTTTTCAGTGCTATATCATTAACACTGCAGTTCAATTAGCTAAAGACATCTCCAGAAATCAGTTTACTTCATTGTTAACTTAAATTTTATTTATATTAACTTGGTAATTATAAGCTGTGATTGTCATTATCTGCCAGTGTTACCAGACAGGATTGTCCAAACCATTATACATTTGAGGATGAAGTTACTGTATAATGATAATTAATCGAATGTTTTGCTATAAGTGGCGAAATGAATCCCAGAGGGTGGAATTCGAGCACATATCCGAAGTCTACACACAACTATTCGTGTACTACATTTTAGTTGCGGTTTTTCTCTTACGGCATAAACCCTACTTGCAGCTGCTGCCTGCCATCGCTGTAATCATTTCCTGCTCTTATACTAGTGTATAACATGACGGCAACCTAAACGATGATCGCTCTCCATTGTGCTTTCCTCCCGAAATTGCTTAATCCACCTTTCTGCGGTTCTGCTTATACCGAGTGTTTGCACTATCTGTTTGGGAATCTCTCTCCCAAAATAAAGGTATATCATGTCCCCTCTCTTCCTCCTAAAAGTTGGATGCATGTTTTTTGCGCTCTCCATACTAGACGTTTAGTGGTAAGAGTAAGATGCAACTGCCAGGCAATCATCGACTTACAAAATATGGTTCACAGTTCTCCTGAATGGATGTTAAGGCTTCGGAAATTCCTGGGTTCATTCATACCATCAACTCATCAGCATCAGATAGGAAGCTTGTGGAAACAGCCTTTTGATCTATTCGTTGGGAGTACGGATGATCCTATATAACACATACAAAGGCATACTGGCTAATCCTGTCTCTTGGCCAAATGAGCCAGCAGCAGCAGCAGCAGCAGCCAATGGCAGACTACTGCAAGAAGGGTTCTCCCAACTATAACCTACTGGATTTTTTTTTTAATGTATCAAACTCAGGGCGTGGGGTTAAGAGCCCGTTCCCTGAAGCACAGCAATTTTCCTGTAAACCATACACCTTCACATGACACCACTTCGGCCCTAACATCCATCGTCCATAATAGGGCTGTCTCATACAGGACTGGTGTATTACTATTACTGAAAGTGTGTTTGCAACATGCCAGTGGATCATATGATAGATCAGTAAAGTCTCTTATTAACGAAATTCATTCTCATATAACCTACAGTACTTTTACCTGCCCCAGCCGGGATCGAACTTGCGACCACTGGAAGGGCGGACCTATATACTGACTCTGCTACCGCCTCCCCCATTCATACTTAGTAAACTGGTGACATCCATTACCCTACAAAGCTCTCTCGTGTCTTCCTCTCACTCCATCTACAGGTTTCAACTATGATTTTCCATTATTTGTTTTCGAGAAAAAAAAACAAAAACAAACAAACCCTTAGTTTAATGGCATAATCAAGTAGCTTTTATTTTCAGATGTAGATCGGATGTGGCAATAAAGTTGAGGGTCAGCACAGGATGAGGTGGAAAAATGTAAGAGAAACAAGGCAGTGGCAATGATTCGATCCTGTCCAGACAAAGGACATTGCAATTGGAACGTGGAATGTAAGGGGAGCGAATGATGAGGTGAAAGAGAGAGAGATTGTCCAGGTGCTTGAGGATGCGAAAGTGGATGTATGTGGAATAACTGAAACAAAATGGAGAGGAGAAAATGTGAGAGAATGGGAGTATGGATGGGGTATATGTGCAGGAGTAGGTGAGAATGAGAGGGCAAAGGAAGGAGTTTGTATAGTTGTGAGTAAAAGATGGAAGAGGAGCATAAGACAGTATGGATCAGTTGGATCAAGGATTGTGTGGGTAAAGTTGAAAGTTGGAATACAAATGTGGGCGTTTGTGTGTGTGTATGCACCAACGCAAGATCGTGCTAGAAGAGTGAGAGAAGAGTTCTGGACAAATGTAGAAGTGTGCTTGGAAAAGTTTGGAAGGAATGAGAGAGTGTTTTTGATTGGTGATATGAATGGTAAAGTTGGGAATGTGAAGGTGGATGGAATAGTTGGTGAGTGGGGTGTGCCTGCTGAGATAGATGAGAATGGCAGTGCGTTAGTGGACATTTGTGCTGGGAGGGGGTTGGTGATAGCCAATACCCTCTTCAGGCATAAAATGATCCACAGGTATACATGGCGAGTGATGAGAAGGGTGGGTGGTGAACTGAACGAAAGGAAGGCAATGATTGATTATGTGTGTGTGGATGAAAGGATGCAAAGATGTATATTGGATGCAAGAGTTTATAGAGGTTGGGGGAGTGGACTTTCTGACCACTACTTGGTGGTGGCCAGAATTAAAGTCCAAGTAAGATGGAGGAACAGAAGAAGGGAAAGACGAGAGGAAGGAGTAGTTGCAAGGAGAGTGGAAAGGTGGCGGGGGGGACACAACCTGGCCGCACTATGGGGTGGTACTACTACTCTGCGGCCAGGTTGTGTTAGGAAGAATACTGCCACCGTATTCCCTGCGTGTCGTAAAAGGCGACTAAAAGGGGCGGGGTGAGGGGACTAGGGACCCCCTCCTCTGTTTTTTAGTTCCTAAAAAGAGACAGGCCAGAGAAAGGGATGGGGGATGGAGTTATCCCCGTACCCTGAAGATTGGGTCTATGAATGTGCGTGGATGTAGTACAATTGAGGCTAAAAGGGAGGAGATTGGGAGAATGTTTGTGAGAAGAAAGTTGGATGTGTTAGCTTTGAGTGAAACGAAGATGAAAGGGAAGGGGGAATCTATGTTTGGAAGTGTGAATGGAAGATTGTCAGGTGTTGATAGAGGAAGGGCAAGAGAAGGTGTGGCCTTGTTAGTGAGTCCGGAAGTACAGCAGTGTGTGATTGAATGGAAGGAGGTGTCATCGAGACTGATGTGGGTGAAAGCGAAATTTGAACGTGAGTTGTGGGTGTTTGTGAGTGCATATGGGCCTGGTAGTGAAAGGGATGAACAAGAGAGGGAGTCTTTCTGGAATGATGTTGATGAGTGTCTGCAGAGTTTTGGAGCGAATGTGGATGTGGTAATGATGGGAGATCTGAATGCTAGAGTGGGAAATGTAGCAGTTGAAGGCGTAGTTGGTATGCATGGTGTGCCTGGAAGAAATGAAAATGGGGAACGAATGATAGCGATGTGTGTTGAGCGAGAGATGGTGATTGGGGAATACGCTGTTTGAGAAGAAAGATATTTATAAGTATACATGGGTGAGACAGGAGGGTGGAAGGGTTGTTGATAGAGCCTTGATGGACTATGTGGTTGTGTCTAGGAATGTAATAGGAAGATTGTTGGATGTGAGAGTTCTGAGAGGGGAGGGTGGAGGTATGTCTGACCACTACTTGGTGGAGGGAAAGTTAAGAGTAGGTAAGAGATGGGTGAGAGCTAGGAGGGTTAGTTGTGGCAGGGAGGTTTTGAAAGTGAGTGAGTTGGATAAAAGAGAGAAAAAGATAGAGTATCAGGAGAAATTGAAAGATGAGTGGAACGCAGTGAAAGATCGGGAAAATGGCAGCGTGGAGGAGGAATGGCAGTTGTTTAAGAGTGCTGTGGTGGGGCATGCAGAAGAGGTGTGTGGTGTGAGACGTGTGGGTGGTGGTGTAAGAAAAGGAAGTGAATGGTGGTGCGAGGAAGTAAGTATGGCTGTGGCTGAGAAGAGACGGGCATATGAAGTGTGGCTGCAGAGAAAGGATGAGATGTCATATGAAAGGTATAAGGAAAAGAGGAATAGAGCGAGAAGGGCTGTGCGTGATGCTAAAGTGGCAGCAGATGAGAGGTGGGGTAGGCGGCTGACAGAGAATTTTCAACAGAATAAGAAAATGTTTTGGAAGGAGGTGAAAAGGGTGCGAAAGGGAGAATCTGGGAAGGAAGAACGAGTAAAAGCAGAGGATGGAAGGATGTTAATTGAGATGGATGCAGTAAGGAAGAGATGGGCAGAGTATTTTGAAAGATTGTTAAATGTAGAGGAGGAAAGGGTGGCTGAGATTGTGGCGGATGGAAGGGTGCAAGGAATAAATGTGTTGGGAGAGTTGAATGATTCTTTGATCACGAAGGAAGAAGTGGAGAAGGCAGTAAAGGATATGAAAACAGGGAAAGCTGCAGGTATGGATGGGTGTGCTGTGGAATGCCTGAAGGGTGGTGGAGTGACTATTGTTGACTGGTTATTAAGATTGTTGAATGTGTGCTTTGAGAAAGGTATGGTGCCAATTGACTGGGCAAGTGCTTGTGTGGTCCCGTTGTATAAAGGCAAGGGTGATAAGTATGAATGTACTAGCTTTAGGGGTATAAGTCTGTTGAGTGTTGTAGGTAAAGTGTATGGTAGAGTGTTAATTATGAGAGTTAGAGAGGGTACAGAGGGAGTAATTAGTGATGAGCAGTGTGGCTTTAGGAGAGGGAGGGGATGCGTTGATCAGGTGTTTGCTGTGAGACAAGTGTGTGAAAAGTATTTAGCGAAAGGCAAGGATGTGTTCTGGGCATTTATGGATTTAGAGAAAGCGTATGATAGAATTGATAGGGAGGCTTTGTGGACTGTTTTAAGATTGTATGGACTTGATGGTAGGCTACTAAAAGGGGTGAAAAGTTTTTATATAAATAGTAGAGCGTGTGTAAGAGTGGGAAATGCTGTGAGTGATTGGTTTCCTGTGAGAGTGGGGCTGCGACAGGGATGTGTGATGTCGCCTTGGTTGTTTAATATTTACATGGATGGTGTTGTAAGGGAGGTGAATGCAAGAGTTTTAGGTGGTCTGAGTCTGGTAAATGTTGATGGAGAAGAGTGGAATCTGAAGCAGCTGCTGTTTGCAGATGATACTGCACTGGTGACTGATTCAGAGGAGAGATTGAGACAGTTGGTAGAGGAGTTTGGAAGGGTGTGTGAAAGAAGGAAATTGAAAGTAAATGAGAATAAGAGTAAAGTGATGAAGTGTACGAGGTTGATAGATGGTAGGGGGATGAATATAGTTTTGAATGGTGAGTTGCTTGAGGAGGTAGATTGTTTTAAATATCTAGGGTCACATGTTGCTGTGGATGGAAGAATAGATGCAGAAGTGAAGTTTAGAATAAATGAAGTAGGAAAGGTGCTGGGAGGAATGAAAAAAGTGTTTAAATGTCGTTCGCTTAGAATGGATGTAAAGAGAAGGCTGTATGAGGGTGTTGTGGTACCGACTGCGTTATATGGGGCTGAAACATGGAATGTGGGTGTAGCAGAGAGGAAAAGTTTGAATGTAATGGAGATGAGATGTCTGAGGAGTATGTGTGGAGTGACGCGTATGGATCGAGTGCGAAATGATGAAGTGCGAAGGAGAACTGGAGTTGTTCGGGAGATGGCTGGTAGAGTTGAGCAGAGGGTGTTGCAATGGTTTGGGCATATGGAAAGAATGGATAATGAACGATTGGTGAAAAAGATAACGAGATCTGATGTGAGAGGAGTAAGGCTGAGAGGGAGACCACGAATAGGATGGATGGACAGTGTGAAGAGAGCGCTGGATGCGAGAGGGATGTCTGTTGAGCAAGGAAGAGTGGCTGTGCGTGACAGAAATAAATGGAGAGAAATTGTGAATGAATAAGTGATGACGCAGCCCTGACGGGATATTCTCCCGCATTTGGTCTGATCAGCTAGTCAGGTCAGGTGCGGGTAAGGGGATGGGTCTGTTATGATGTGGCAGGGGTAAACCAGTTCTGCTGTCGGGCCCTGCTGCGGATGTCACTGATTGCATTGCGCAGTTGACCCTTGTGCGGTGTGATGCGGTGAGGATCTGTCCGTTCTCCCTTTTGGGGCTAAGATGCGAATGAATGTGTTTGAATGGATGAGTAAATGGAGAGTGAGTCGTCCTGTCTCGGCTACCTCCCTTTCCTTGGGGGAAGCAGCCTAGGTATATAGATAGATAGATAGATAAGAGAGAAGTGGAGGAACGATTGGGCAAATATGAATTGGAGCAGATGGGGGACGTGGAAGGTGTGTGTAGAATATTTACAGAAGAAATATGTGCAGCATGTGATGTGGTGTGTGGAAGGAAGAGAAGACGGAGGGGGGTGCAAGGAACAGCGTGGTGGACTGAAGAGGTGAAATAGGCTGTGGCACAAAAGAAGAAAGCATACAATGAATGGATGAGGAATAGGGGCGTGGAAGAGGTTGAGAGGCGGAAGAGAGAGTTATATGTAGAAAGAAAGAGAGAGGTGAAAAGATTAGTAAGAGAGAGTAAGAAGAGAGTGGATGAGGAATTTGGAAGGAATTTGAGTGTAAAGTGGAGGGACTGTAAGAAAATGTTCTGGAGAGAGGTGAAAAGAGTAAGACAGGGTGGAAGTGAAGTTAGCAGGGGAGTAAAAGATAAAAATGGTAGATTACTAGTGGAGAAGGGAGAAAAAGTGAGCAGATGGAGAGAACACTTTAAGGAATTGTTGAACATGGAGGATGGAAGTAATGCGAGTATAAGTGGCTGGGGAATGGCTGGGAGAAGGAGGGAGGTGAGAAGACAGGAAGAAATCAGTAGGATAGAAGTTGTGGAAGCAATGAAGAAAGTTAAATCAGGGAAAGCCCCAGGAATTGATGGGGTGTGTGGTGAAATGCTGAAGCATGGGGGAGAGATAGTAGTAGAATGGATGTGGAAGATGTGCAGATTGGCCTGGGAGGAAGGTAGAGTCCCGGAGGATTGGAAGTCAGGTATAATTATTCCCTTGTACAAAGGAAAAGGGGAAAAAGAAGTGTGTGGTAATCATAGGGGCATTTGTCTTCTTAGTATAATAGGAAAAGTGTATGGTAGGATACTTATTGACAGAGTTAGAGAAAGAACAGAGGAATTAGTTGGAGAAGAACAGGGAGGCTTTAGGAAGGGAAAAGGTTGTGTAGATCAGATATTCATTCTCAGATCTTTAGTGGAAAAGTTTCTAGAGAAGGGAAAGAAGTTGTATGCGGCTTTCATGGATTTGGAGAAAGCATATGACAGGGTGGATAGACTAGGATTGGAAAGTGTTAAGAATATATGGAGTAGATGGGAAGTGTTGAATGCTGTGAAGAGTATGTACGATGGTGCGAAGGCTGCAGTGCGTGTGGATGGTGAACTAAGTGAATTTTCCTCTTTGAAAGTTGGGTTGAAACAGGGATGTGTCATGTCTCCATGGTTGTTCAATCTGTACATGGATGGGGTAATAAAAGAGGTACAAGGTAGGGTAGTGGATGTTGGAGTGGCCCTGGTGAGTGAGGATAGTGTTTGGAAACTCCCTGTGCTGTTGTTTGCAGATGATACTGTGTTGTTGAGTGAAGACGAAGGGGAGCTGCAAGGCTTGGTGGATGAGTTTGGGAGAGTGTGTAAGAAACGGAATCTAAAGGTGAATGTAGGGAAGAGTAAAGTGATGGTCTTTGAGAGAGGTGAAGTCAGTGAATGTACAGCGAGGTTGGATGATGAGGAATTGGAAAATGTGAGTATGTTTAAGTACTTGGGTAGTGTGATGAGTAAGGATGGAGGTTTGGAGGGTGAAGTGCTTGAAAGGGTACAGCAGGGAAGAAAGGTTGCTGGTTCTTTGAAAGCAGTGATAAGAAACAGGGAAGTGAGCATGGAAGTGAAAAAGTTACTACATGACAGTATTGTGATACCAACTCTAACGTACGGAAGTGAAGCTTGGACGTTGTTGGAAGGACACAAGTCAAGAGTGAGAGCAGTGGAAATGAGTTATTTAAGAGGAGCCTGTGGAGTCACATGGAGAGACAGGCTGACGAATGAGGATATAAAGGAGCGTTGTGGTGATGATGTGGATGTGATAGGAAGCGTTATGAGGAACATACTGAGGTGGTTTGGCCATGTGGAGAGGATGGAGGGTGAAAGACTGACGAAGAGAGTGTATGTGAGTGAGGTGGAGGGAGAAAGAGGGAGGGGGAGGCCGAGGATGAGATGGAGGGATGGGGTGGAGAGGTATATGAGAGAGGGGGGTGTGAGTTGGGAGCAGGGGAGTGAAATGGCGGGGGACAGGGCGACTTGGAGGCGATTTGTTTGTGGCCACCCCAAACGGGACTGAGGCGTCTGGCAATAGATAGATAGATAGATAGTCTCACCTAGCTATTTCATTTGGACAAAATCTGTGAGGGGTTAAGGTCAGACAAGGATGAAGTGATTATATTTCGAGGACAATAATTAAAATTTTAGTGTTACAAGACAAAGTCAACCTAAACATCTTTAATCAATTTCGAATTAATATTCGTAAAATGGTTGAGGGTCAGGCACACATATAGTAACTAAATTTTACGGTACTCTGTCGAAGGTAAAGCTTACAGTGTAGCGTCAAAAGTTACGACCAGAAACAAATTGTGTGGCACGGATGCTGCACTCTGAACTCTCCTTATTGTTTACTTTGAAAGCACGTCTGTATGCTCCTGGAATACGTTCTGATATACACAACAGTTTTAAATGTGTTATATTTAATTGCTAAGTGGAATGCACACATATTTACATGTATATAAGCAGGCCAGTGATGCCTTCTGCAATGCTAAACCTGCTGTTATTTCTCCTCCAGCAATGTATCTTCCCGTGTGTTATTGAGGAGAATGTTTTTTCGGCGGTGAATATAACACGAGTCCAGTAATTAAAATCTTCCTGCACGTGGTTCTCTGCTCATCTACGTCTGCCCTCACGATACCTAGGTGTTAGCTGCTGTGTTTTGGCCAGATTCCTGTGATGAATAGCCGCGGCGTGCAATCTTCGTCACACAGCCGGAGCAGTCACATCTAGCTGTATTTGTTATCGTATGGCCACCTCCTCGATAATGAGATTATTCACCGCAGCTTCTCTATCTGCCGATCGTCTTCGACCATGGTCTTCCTTGATGGTTGGCCCTTCAGTTTGTTGTTCAGGTCTCCACTTTCTGCCCAACGCGTTAGCCATAGTTAAACTGTTGTCTTCGATATTCCTAGGGTATTAGTGATCCCCCTTATTAACTTTCCACCCTCTAGCATATCAACAATTCGACCTCGAAGGACGAGTGTCTTGCTGCCGGTTCATCGTTTATGTTTTTGTCCTGTGCTAGGTTTGTAAATTACCTCAGCACTTTGGTTTGGATAAATATTGGTAACGTCTTAAAATGGCAACGCAAGCATCTTCATACGATCATGAACCAACGTCACCTAAATTGTTCTTCCAGCCACAAAGATAAACAATATATATATATATATATATATATATATATATATATATATATATATATATATATATATATATATATATATATATATACACACACACACACACACATATATATATATATATATATATATATATATATATATATATATACACACACACACACACACATATATATATATATATATATATATATATATATATATATATATATATATATATATATATATATATATATATATATTTCACAGGTTATACCGGTAGCTGTTTTCCATGCACTGCGTTTAGCATTAGATTCCACGTATGTTAATCTTGTAATATAGACCATTATGTTTATAAAATTTAACGATCTGCAGTGTGGTCTGCCGTAAGGGTACGCGGTTTGCCTGAGAACAACATCCATGTAAAGATAGTAATGCTTCATGTTTGTGTTGGCAAATATTACGTAATTCGTACTGAGTATACTTTTGGTGATATAATTACGTTAGAAACGAGATCCTATTAGCAGTTTATATAATAAGGTGACAGGCGTCTCTGATAGGCTATTATGCACGGGTGCGATCACACTTGTTGGAGACATTGCATGGCCCAGGGTTAGCACTGCTCGGCAGACAATGTCGGAACCTTGATTGAAACTACAATGCTTGATGTCTCTAGTCAATAAACCTGCCTCGGACAGGTGTAACCGCACCAGAATCTATATTACTCTGTCTTGCCTTAGCTTGTTAGGTATGGGTTTCTTCCGGCGTAATATAATTATCAGGAAGTATTCGGAACAAAGTAACCAATTTCTGTCAAGGTAGTGAAGCAATTATGTTCAATAACTTTATTGCGGAGAGCCTTTTTTCTTATCAAAATGGCTTGGAGTAAGTCAGAACAGAAAATCAGATGTTCTAAGATGGCAGCTGAAGTGTTAAATAAGGCATATATTTTTCCCACAACACCAAGTATAGTGTTCCAAGAGATATACCAGATTTAAAGTAATCTCCTTAACACCCGCAGTTCTTTGGCTTTCTGTTTATTTACTCTTGCAACTGTCAGATGATTTTATTCGGCACTGCCATGAGAAGACAATTTTTCTAAGCAACTGTTTATAGGCTTGTTCATTGCCTTTACAGATATATCTCAGAGAATTTAACTACAAAATTCTGGTTGAGAGTTTAACTAGATAGCCCGTGCGAGGTGTGGACGAGCCTAACCTTTGAGGAGCCGCATGTAGGGTCGTGGTTGGATGTCGCACTCCTCATCAGAGATATATTGCATTTTGGGAAGTCCTGGGGCCCTGGTGGAGGACCCTTATTTGAGGAGGGCCCTGTGCAGACGCACGGACAGCACATAGTTTCAGCCGGGGCCCTGGTGTGAGGTAACTTAAATGTAGGAATGAAATAAAGGAGAGAATGGGAGAGAGTTATAAGAAAATTATTGGTTAATCGAGATCGATATATTCCTGTCGACTATTGAAGGTCTGCAAACCCATTCTAATGGATGACGTTATTCATATTTTTGTTCTCTTATTCCAGACTTTGTTATTCAGTGACAGAGAACCTTGAACAGTGAAGGGGGATAATAAACACTATATCTAACCCGCCAGTTCGCAAAGTCCCCATGTAGCCAAATAAAACTACTTGAAATTAGGATTCATACTACCTAAAGTATCCATCTGACTATTATTACACATAAGCAAATACTAATCAGAGAGACAGCGACTTGGAAATTAGTGGCTTACTTGCTATCCCCGCCACCAGGCAGAGCGCCCTGTGGCACTACCGACTGGCGACTCGCAGTTCGGGTAATATCTGATGTGAGGTGGCCAGAGAGAGAGAGAGAGAGAGAGAGAGAGAGAGAGACCTTCGCTGCAGCTATGACGCATGATTACAGTAAAGATAACGAGAACCAATACCATGGCTCTAAAAACATAGACTGTAGGTTTAACGTCCACTATGTGTTTGTCACGTCACAGCCCAAAGGAGAAAATCCATTATGTACTGTATCAATGGAAATTTGCCTATAAAGGGTATAGAGCGGAAAAAATTGGCTTCTAATGTGGATACTCATATAAATATAGCTATTCCACTGAAAATCAAGATTTCGGCATTAGATATGAGAATCCTTAGCTAGATTTAGATCTATATATATTTTCAGCATATTTTCCTTTTTCTTTTCATAACATGGAACTGAAGTTGCTTCTACTGATAATACTACTAATACTTCAGCTTCAAGCCATCAATAATTTACACCTAAAATAATCTACACATAAAGGTGCTTATTAACATGTGTCATTAAGCTGGTATTCAGCAAACATGCATTAAAATTCGTATCTCTAATGACCTCCAAAAGAGAACTAATTATCCCCCACCCCCGTGACCCGGATGTCATCATTATAATGGCACTAATTTCTATTGACAAAAGCGCGGTTGTCGTGATGATCGTCCTTCCCCCCTATTTTTTCCCCCTCATCTATTACTCCTAGAAATGAAATACACAATCCTTTTATATTGTTATCTTGAAACTGGTGAGACTTGGCCCCTCTTTTTCGTGGGATGCCGCCTCGCTTTTCATGGAGGTCTCTCGTACCCCCCCCCCACACACACACACACACTTGTACGAACATATATACTGAGTTAAATCTCAGAGTTACAGAACCTGGAGGGAGAATCAGCGTTGTAAAATGATAAGACGATTGATTATCCATGCACAAGTAGAATGGACTTGTTACAGTTATTATGCCCAACATCTTAATAATTTTTTTTTAGTCAATAATACAGGCAGATTTTATGAGTCTAACTTAGTCATATGCGTAATTTACTGCTTGAAGCTAAGATCACGAATTCATGCTTCGAATCTTGGCTCTAGGATTTTATTACCTCACTCACTCACAAATTCAAGCTCACACAACTTACCTCTTGTGTGGGTGACAGAAGACAGTGCCGCTCACTAACTAGTTACTGACATCTCACCTGTCTGCCCTCCATACCAACGCGTACATGACAGATTTAGCAGTGAAGTACAAACTCAGACGCACCGGACATGTTGAGCAACAACAACTTCATACGGTTCACATCACATTCCATTTTATAGTAATGCTTTGTCAACCCACATTTCATAGCATATTGTAACACCTCTCTGTGCCTTCAAACTGAGGTTAGCAGTCAAATGGATGTTTATTTCTGGTAATATGCTACAAGTATTCGTCATATTTTTCGAATAAAACGATTACTGTGCCTAAGTATTCGAATACGAAGGCGAATACTTTTATATCTAATAACAATAATTTGAATACGAATAAACATGAACACTGTATTCCAGCGAATTCGAATATAAAATGCGAATATGAATACTCCATACCTACAGGGCCGATACATGCAGTCATGTTGGAGCCTTTATAAACGATACGAGACGATACCTACAGTGTTCACACGTTCTTCATTACACACCACCATGTCAGTCTCATAGTCTCACAAGCTCAGTGTCAGAGTTAAAATTAACCAAAGCGTCTTTTCCACAACGCTCGGAGAGATTTGGGCAAACTTTGTTGCTGCGGCAAACTTGACAACCAACTTACTTACTTTTTGGGTGCTTCATTGACGCAGTGTGGGGGTAAGACATGTTTGTAATAGTGTTCTGCAATATATTTACATAATGACGGCTATTTCAGTATTTTCCCATTCAATAGAAGGCTTAAACTATTTGGGGGTGGTTAGGGCAGGAAGTGTATGGTCACGGGTTCAGTCCCGACTGCAGCAGGGAACATTAACAGTCTCCGGACTGAATTCGATTCGTACTGGGTTTACTGCTACCCAGTGGAAACACACACACACACACACACACACACACACACACACACACACACACAGTAATACCATAAACTCAGATCTTTTGAAATGAAAATAGTGGATATTATTGTCCAAACGCTTGGTGTCGTGTGAGGGCTGGAGGCAGTCAAGCCCTACCTTGGGAACAGGATTCCTTGCCTCTCCCCAGAGACGGATCCTTGAGAAAACAAACAGTATATCAAGCTTTATCTGTATAAATTATTATGTACATAAAGTAATATTCAACAATAGAGATATTTATTGTTCACAACTACATCTTTAAGCAGTGTTTTTCTAGCCTCGGCAGCCACTGGTCTAAACGTTGCAATCATCCCTTGCTGAGCTTAGACCTCACATGAGATACACTGAAGATATGCACGGGCTAAGCTTCCAACCTCATTATGTGGTGCAATTTACATTGGTTATAAAACGATGATTGATGGGAGGTGAGCGACCTTACAAAGAATCAACCAGGCAGGGGTTAAGGAAGTAAAACTGTTCGATTATTACGTTAGGTATTGTTATATTTCGTGTGTGTGTGTGTGTGTGAGTGTGTGTGTGTGTGTGTGTGTGTGTGTGTGTGTGTGTGTGTGTGTGTGTGTGTGTGTGTGTGTGTGTGTGTGTGTGTTAGTAGTAGTAATAGTAGTAGTAGTTGCTGTTATTGTTGTTGTTGTTGTTGTAGCAGTACCCTGGGAGCTAAGACTGAACAACACTCTATGGCAACTTCAAACTTTGGGTTTGATTTTGTATTGAAACTTGACTTTCCAGTTGATTTTCTTTAGCCTGGGAGAGATTTTTACAAGTGGAGAAGTCAGATATTCCCTTCATTATCCCCAGCACTAGCTCTCTACTGATAAAAAAAAAATTAAATAAAAATGACGCCCTGAGGCTGGAGTTTAAAAATTACTGTATATAGCACTGTACTAACGAGGGACGATGGAAAGGAATAAATGTGTTTTCTGATTGAAAGAAAGCTCTTGAAAATTACTTGCAGTTGATCTGCTACAGGGAAAGAATCCCCCCCCCCCAATTTTACCTTTTCCAAAGACAGCTTCAGAAGATTTCATGCAGTATATTCGTTGTTATTTAGAAAAAAAGATTCATAGTGAAATATCCGTACCCGCCAGTGGTGATCTAAAAGTCAAACATTTGACTATGTTCTGTGACGTTCACCTTCGACCGATTGCTCTAAAAAATCAAATTACCTCAGTCTTCCCTGACCTTAAACCTGTCCACTAGATTTGGTCCTAATAGATCACCACAGCCGACTTTGCTTTGATACCTTGACCTTGAACTTTTCCTGTGACCTTGACCTCTGATTATTCTCAAAACAGAACACTTTTGCCCTTGCATTTACCTGAACTCTTCCCCAAAACCTGATCTAAATCGGATAAGAACTGTTTAAGTTGACCAAGGCATGTGACCTTGATCTTTGACAATGTTCTCAATAATGATGGGCAAACCGCTTGGCTGGTACTAAAAAATTCCCCGATAATTGATCCAAATAAAATTAAAACTGTCATAGTAAATTTGCTCATTCACAGACACCTTCTGAACATTGACCAATCACCGTGACCTTGGCCTTTTAATTTTCTCAAAATCAAGCCACTTCGTTCCTGCCTTACCTTCAACCCTTGCTCGAAGTTTGGTCTAAAATGTGAAAAAAAAATAAAGTTGACCTTACCAAGACTAACTTTGGCCTATCTCTGTGACTTGGACCTTTGTTCTGTTGTTGTTAAAAACAATAGGTCAGCCCCGTGGCTGTCCTTAAACCCTTTCATCAGCTTTAGCTTAAATCGGATAAAATCTGTTTATTTCTTTAACACAGCGGCAGACAGACAGAGTTACACACGGCGAGTAAGTGCAGGTAAAACTACAGCTAGTTTGTACTTTACAAATTTTCAGCCCTCCTCAATAATGCAACCCGATACAACTGTAGCTTTGATTGCCTTCATCTGGACCTGAAAAAGAACAACGAGACTTGTTGAAAGCTACTTTGCTGGGGACCTTGCATTTGGAGTTAATAGAGCATATTATGATTCATTATCATGACGGCAATGGTGGTCTTTCCGAAGCCTTTCTTTCTAACAGATGTTTCACATGCTGATCTGCTTTTTCAAGTAGCTTTAGTGCAGTATCTGACATTTTTTTGTGACAGGCACATGCATAACAGTGTCTATACCTTGCATTCTTTACGATGAAATACATAGACACATCTAGCCAAAAATATAAACTAAACAATATGAATCAACACATTTAGTTTTATTCTGAACGTACTTCAAAGAATTACTGTCCGATTTTAAAGCTGAACTGACAACAAACTTTTGTTTTTCTTTTTGACAATTGGATTTTTTTTTTTTAGAACGTCTAATTTTGTTTGCTTGACAGGAAAAGATAGGGATTCCCTTTCCACTGAATCAAAAGCCAACAGAAAAGAAAAAAGTGAAATGAGAACGGAAAACATCGCGAGTCTGTTCATTGCATCAAGAAATACATATTTTGCAGAAGGAGAAACAGACAAAAGTATTGCACTTTGACATTATGTTTGCCCATTAAAACATTGTATTCCCACTCATAGCCTTCAGTACATCCATTGTACAACTTGGCGTGCTGCCGGACAGCTTTTTACCTCCACCAACGTAGTTGGGCGGAAGTTACTAATTCGCACGTGTCCGTTTGTCGGCTTATTTACATGGATATTTTCAAGAGAAAAAAGTTATTATCGTATTTCAATGAAATCTGGTGCATAGGTGGGCAGATGGTTAAAGAGGCGTTGATTCGATTTTTGAGGTCGATCCACATACTGATGCTGAATAAATTATATTATATATATATATATATATATATATATATATATATATATATATATATAAAATCCGTGAAGTAAACTCTCTCTCTCTTTCCCAGAGGTCAAACACTTCCCAACTTCCTTGCTTTAATAAAACTGGAACGTGGAAAGGATTTGGAATAGTGAGATGAGGGAGTTTTGAGGTGTATATATATATATATATATATATATATATATATATATATATATATATATATATATATATATATATATATATATATAAAATCCGTGAAGTAAACTCTCTCTCTCTCTCCCAGAGGTCAGACTGACTGCAACTATCTGAGGCTGTAAACGTAGTCGTTTAGTAGGAAAGAGGAATCACAGCAGTAAATTATAAATTTTATTTACTTTGGGGAAGGTATGTGCTCTCTGAGTGCATTCTAGTGCAGAGTTGCAGAGTATGCAAAATGTGCAGTGTCACTCTGCATCAATCGCTTGAAGGTCGTTTTTAATTTCCAGTTTTCTTGTCATTTCACAACTGTTTTGTCTTTCATGAATGAAGACCATCACAATACTATTCCATACAGAGTCAGTAGATCCCATTATGATAACAGGGGGATGATTAAAACTGTCAAAGCAAAAAAAAGGTCAAAGGATGCCTCTAACAGTCGCATCCACCCCTGTAGTGCTGTAATGGGAGCCAAATAATTATTTGCTGGGAAGGCGGAGGGTGAACCCCAGGGTTCCACCTTCCATTTATAAACTCTGCTCCAACTGAAGGCCTACTAGCGTGCAAGCTTTTTTGTGCCAACGTAAAGACTATGGTGTTTTCCACCCTGGGGGCAGTCCCTCCATGGGGAGTAGCCATCGGAGGTTCCATTCTGCCTAATTTTGGCCAGGGTGAACGTCTACCAGCATGCATTTTTTTTTTTTCCAAAGTAAAAAAACATGACTGTGCACAAATGCTTTGGCCAGAACTGCCGGTGTCTGCCATTCTCACCTGTGGAGGTTGGTCTTTGCAGGTCTCACCCCACCTAAAAGTAGCTAAGTAAAGATATAGCATTGTGCAGAGGTTAACTTTCTTAGGTAAAAAATTATGGCATTGTCCCCCTCCGGGCCCATCCCCCCTGCCTCTGGGGGATGGTCATCCGGGGTCCCTCCTTGCCTAAAATGTGGCCACGACGAACGTCTACCAATATGAAAAATTTAGTGTTCCTAGAATCAAAAATTTAGTTTAGTACATAATGGCTTTCCTGGGACCCACAGGGGCTTTTCGCGCCCCGTGAGGGACAACCTTCAATAGTTTCATCCTTCTCATTAAGCGACCAGGGTGAACATCTATCAACATGCAAAAGTTCATGTTCTTCTATTAAAAACTTTGGCCGTGCGTAACGACCATGTCTGAGACCATTTGGGGCCGTCCTCCCTGTGGGAGGCCCGCTCTCGAGGGTGCCACCATGCTCACAAGTTGGTGCAAGTGAAGCTCTACCATAGTACAGAAATTCGTGCTCTTTGGTTAAAAAAAAAAAAAAAAAAAAAAGAACGTGCGAAATGGCTTTGGGTGGGACAACTGTGTGCCGCCCTAGTGGGGGGCAGCCCACAGTTGTCCCACCCTGCCTGAAACCTGGTCTGGGGAGCTGTTTATCATATTTTAAACATTTTGTTTTCTTAACACTGCTCCCATGAGGCCTGGGCCCGATTCTTAAAAAAAAGTTCAGTATGTGAGTGAGTGAGTCTGTGAGTGAATTAATGAGTGGGTGACACAATTAAAGAGAAACAGTAAGCTTGGCCGCCCCTTTGAGTGCCGCCTCTTCCCCCCCCCACACACACGCATACAAAAGGCAGGAATAACAGGTGATGCTATAGCAGTGAATGAGGCAACCTCCATCTGTGGCAACCCAGTGGTCATATATCTGTTATTTTGAAAATGAAATATTGTCTCACAACCGACAAGTGTTGCAAGATCTATGGTAGTTCACACGTCCATACTTACTTTTGGTGTTAAAGGGAAAATTAACAGAAGGACTTGGTACGCAAACATATTTATTGTGTACTTTGGCTGGGAACTTCTTTTTATCAGCTGTAACCTCTCGCCCTCCTCTCATTATGGGATCTACTGATCTATAAATGAATGAAAAAAAAAAATGTTGTGATGTCCTTCGTTCATAAAAAGTTCAGTAGTTGTGAATCTGCAGGAAAACGGGAAGATCACAAATAGCCTTTAGACAAGTAAAGCAGACCGACATTATTTTGCGCTTTTTGTATCTTGCCGGATTGTACAACAGCCGTACTGAAATTCATGGGTGGGAAGACCAAGCGCTGAAGGACAAATAAAACACATCAAATTGCAGTACTTTTGTTTCATTTTTCTACTATAGTGAATATTGGATGTACAGGCCGAGGATGGACACCTTTACATGATATCTGTTTCCATTCTCAGTTCACACGTTGCTCAATATTCTCAGACATTATCTGTCATTATCTCTCTCAGTCAGCTTCTTCTGTTCTCCACTGTCTCCTGTTTCCTTATTGCCCTTTGCTTCTAGCTTCGTAATATTATAGGTTTCATTAACAACTTAAGTTCATTTCTTCCTCATTATCGCCTTTCGTTTACAACTATTTTTAAGATTTTTTTTTTTTTTTTTTTTGGTCAGGCAGCCAACAGAAAATACTATTCAGTTCAGGAAGAATCGATAGAAATGAAGTGGTTACCTAGCAATATATCTAACTTTACAGTCTGAAAACTCTCCCGTCTGGTGGTGTTAGGAGTAATAAACAAATGACGTCATCGAATAGAAGGATTTAATTTCCTTCCGCTGGTTCTTCACTGACGTATCAATATCTTTCTCGAATATTTATGTCTTCCACATCCTGTTCTCTCTCCTATCATTTCTTCCATTGTTTTCTCACCCTGCTAATTATTCTTCCCCCATTCTGCTCTCTCTCCTGTGTGTGATATTGCTGTGCCGTGAAAATTACTCCATTACTAAATGGAAAGGTGAGAGTGTGAGTGTGAGCTATTGATGGGGTATACGTGCGGGAGTAGGTGAGAATGAGAGGGCAAAGGAGGGTGTATAAATTGTTGTGTGCAAGAGATGGAAGGAGAATATGAGAGTATGGGTCACATGGTTCAAGGATTGTGTGGGTGAGTTTGAAAGTGGGAATATAAACTTGGACGATTGTGTGTGTGTGTGTGTGTGTGTGTGTGTGTGTGTGTGTGTGTGTGTGTGTGTGTGTGTGTGTGTGTGTGTGTGTGTGTGTGTGTGTGTGTGTGTGTGTGTGTGTGTGTGTGTGTGTGTGTGTGTGTGTGTGTGTGTGTGTGTGTGTGTGTGTGTGTGTGTGTGTGTGTGTGTGTGTGTGTGTGTGTGTGTGTGTGTGTGTGTGTGTGTGTGTGTGTGTGTGTGTGTGTGTGTGTGTGTGTGTGTGTGTGTGTGTGTGTGTGTGTGTGTGTGTGTGTGTGTGTGTGTGTGTGTGTGTGTGTGTGTGTGTGTGTGTGTGTGTGTGTGTGTGTGTGTGTGTGTGTGTGTGTGTGTGTGTGTGTGTGTGTGTGTGTGTGTGTGTGTGTGTGTGTGTGTGTGTGTGTGTGTGTGTGTGTGTGTGTGTGTGTGTGTGTGTGTGTGTGTGTGTGTGTGTGTGTGTGTGTGTGTGTGTGTGTGTGTGTGTGTGTGTGTGTGTGTGTGTGTGTGTGTGTGTGTGTGTGTGTGTGTGTGTGTGTGTGTGTGTGTGTGTGTGTGTGTGTGTAATGTGCCAACGCAAGATTGTGCAAGCAGAATGAAAGAAGACTTATGGGTAAATGTGGAAGCGTGCATGGAAAAGTTTGAGAGGAATGTGAGAGTGTTTTTGATTGGAGATATGAATGGAAAAGTAAGGAATGTGAAGGTGGGTGGAGTAGTTGGTGAGTGGGATGTGCCTGCAGAAGTGGATGATAATGGCAGTGCTCTAGTGGACATTTGTGTGAGGAGGGGGTTGGTGATAGCCAATACCCTCTTTTGGCACAAAACAATCCACAGGAATACATGGCAAGTCTTGAGAAGGGTGGGTGGTGAACTGAATGAACGGAATGCAGTGACTGATTACATGTGTGTAGATGAAGGGATGAAAAGATATGTAATGGATGGAAGAGCATACAGAGGTTGGGGGAGTGGACTTTCTGACAACCACTTGGTGGTGTCAAGGTTCAAGTGCAGCGGAGAAATATAAGGAGAAAAGGACAGGAGGAAGTAGTCCATACATGGAGGGTAGAAAGGTTGCAAGAGGATGGAAAAAAGGCAGAATATATATAAAAGAGATATGGAGGAGCGATTGGATAAATGTAATTTGGAGCAGATAGGGGAGGTGGAAGATGTGTGCAAGATATTCCCAAAAGAAATCTCTACAGCATGTGAGGTAATGTGTGGAGTGAAGAGACGAAAGGGGTGCAAGGAACAGCATGGTGGAATGAAGAATTGAGAGAAGTGTTGCACAAAAGAAGAAAGCTTTGAGTGAGTGGATGGGAAGCAGAGGTATGAAGGAAATTGATAGACGGAAGAATGTTACATGTAGAGAGGAAGAGAGAGGTGACAAGACCAGTAAGAGAGGGTAAGAAGAGAGTGGACAAGGACTTTAAAATATAGTTGAGTGTAAAGTGGAGAGAAAGTAAGAAAATGTTCTGCAAGATGGTAAAGAAAGTTAGACAGGGTGATAAAGAAGTTAGTACGGGAGTGAAAGATAAAAATGGTAGATTGATAGCGGAGAAGGGTGAAGAAGTGAGTATTAGGAGAGAACACCCTAAGGAACTGTTAAACATTGAGAATGAAAGTAATGCAAGAATAAGTTGCTGGGGAATGGCATGGAGAAAGAGGAAGGTGAGAAGGGAGGAAGAGATCAGTAGGATGGAAGTACTGGAAGCGATGAAGAAAGCCAAAAGGGGGAAAACCCCAGGAATTGAAGGAGTTTGTGGCGAAATGATGAAGTATAGGGGAGAGATAGTAGCAGAATGGATATGGAAGATGTGCAGATTGGTCTTGGAGGAAGGTAAAGTCCCTTGGGATTGGAAGTCGGGTATTATTAATCTCCTGTACAAAGGAAAAGGGGAAAAAGAAGTGTGTGGTAATCATAGGGGCATTTGTCTTCTTATTATAATATGAAAAGTGTATGGTAGGATGCTTATTGAAGGAGTCATGGAAATAACAGCGGAATTAGTTGGAGAACAGTGAGGCTTTAGGATGGGAAGAGGTTGTGTCCTTAGGCCTTTAGATGAAAAGTTTCTAGAGAAAGGAAAGTTGATGTAATCGGCCTTCATGGATTTGGAGAAAGCATATGACAGAGTGGATAGATAAGGAGTGTGGAATATATTAAGGGGAAGATGTTGGATGCCGTGAAGAGTTTGTATGAGGGTGCTAAGGCTGCAGTGCGTGTCGATAGCGAACTGAGTGAATTTTTATGTCTAAATGATGGATTGAAACAGTGATGTGTCATGTCTCCATGGTGCTCAGTCTGTATATGGATGCGGTTATAAAAGAGATACAAGGTAGGACAGTGGATGTTGGGGTGGCCCTAATGAGAGAGGGCAGCATTAGGAAACTTCCTGTACTGTTATTTCGCATGATATCGTATTGTTAAATGAAGAGGAAAGGGAACTGCTGGGTCTGATGAATGAGTCTGGGAGTAAGAAACTGAGTCTAAAGGCGAATGTAGGGAAGGGCAAAGTTATGGCCTTGAAAGAAATGAAGTCACTGAAATACAGTGAGGTTGGAGGATGAGGAAATGGAAAATGTGAGTGCATTTTAGTACTTGGGTAGTGTGATGAGAAAAGATTGAAGTTTGGAGGATGAAGTGCTTGAGAGGGTACAACAAGGAAGAAAGGTTGCTGGTTCTGTGAAAGCAGTGAGGAGAAATAGGGAAGTGAGCATGGAAGTAAAAAAAGTCGCTGCATGATAATATTGTTATACAAACTCTAACGTACTGAAGTGAAGCTTGGACCTTGTTGGAAGGACATAAGTCAACAGCGAGAGCAGTAGAAATGAGTTATCTGAGAGGAGCATGTGGAGTCACATGGAGGGACAGACTGACCAATGAGGAAGTGAAAGAGCATCGTGGTGTAGAGGTGGATGTGACAGAAGGCGTTAGGAGAAGTACACTAATGTGGTTTGGACATGTGGAAATGATGGAGAGCGAGGGACTAACGATGAGAGTGTATATGAATGAGGTGGAGGGGGGTGAGAGGGAGGGGGAGGCCCAGGATGAGATGGTGGGATGGAGTAGAGAGGTATAGTAAATAGGGGTGTGTGTGAGCTGGGGACAGGGCAGTGGAATGGCAGGGGACAGGGCGACATGGAGGCAGTTTGTCTGTGGCCACCCCTTACAAGATTAAAGAGTCTGGCAATAGATAGATAGATAGAAAATTACTGTCCAAATATATTCATGTTCAGAACAGCCTCACAAAACGCTCGTCGAGGGTCGTATTCTCGTGGAGTAAGGAAGTTTTATAGAGTCATTTATTTATTATTCTATATTTGCATATTACGTATTAATAACTTACTTTAAGTCATTTACGATATTTGTATCAGTTTCAAAAGACAATAAAATGACACCAGGAACATCAAAGTAAGAAGGTTTGGGACTGACGCCAATCAACTAGTCGAGAAGGCAGATAAATTATGTAGTTGTTCCTCAGTCACAGTCTTCCCTTGGAGAATGACTCGCAACATGACAGTTTACACCCAGGTCCCCAACTGCACTACTGGATTAACAGAGATGTAGGGGAAACTGAAAATTGAACATGGGTATTGGCAGTTTTGGGCTGGATTTGCTAACTACTGCACCACTAGCTATATCAACAGTAAGCTGGTGTATGAGGCGGTGGCTCAATCGGTAGAGAGTTGGCCTGCAGTCCTGACGGACCCGGGTTCAAATCCCGCTGAGCCAGGGAACAGTTTAAGGATTTGAATTTCAGAAAAATCAGACTTTACTGATCTACCAGAAGACCCGCCGACATGTCGTAAAAATACCCCCGCTAATACCAATACACCAGTCCTGTATGAGACAGCCCTAGCATGTATTCAGTATGGACGGTGGGTGTTAGCGCCGAAGTGGTGACATGTAGAGGTGTGCGGTACGTAGGAGGACTACTGGGCCTTGAAAGCAGGCTGTGAAGCCTATACCCAGAGTCGGTCACATAAAAAAAAAAAAAAAATGATGGTTGTGGAAAAAGTGGTGTAATTCCTCTCACACGTAAGCTGAGAATATGGTGTCCAGTCACTGGCCAGTCTGCCCACATGATGCGTTATTTTCACTCACCTAACACTTTACATCTCCCCAGCTTTTGCGTGATTAATCTTATAATTCTTTTTGTGTTACCTGTATGTGCTTCTCCCTCGCGTGGTCGCGTCTTAAGCATTTTATTCCAGCTAACGCTATATGATTTTATTCAATTAAGAGATAGTCATAGAGCCAATGATTGTTATCTCTGTCACCAGTAAACCTTTTATGGATGAGACGACTCTAGTATTTTTATTTTTTTTCAGGTAAGCGACTAATTCAGCCAGGAGTTAGAGATGGCAGCCTGAGAGCTCTAACCTTCTCATGGTCGAGACAACCCTGGTGTTGTTTTAATCAATGAAAGTCCATTTTCTTCACCCGGGGGTGAGGACAGGTGCTTGAGACTATTAATGTGAATATAAAGTACAAGTAGTTTGCGTTAATAAAATACAAACGAACATTAACGTTTAATATACAAAATAAATCGTAATGAAGAGGTTTTTTGATGTCTTTAAAGCCAATGATAGGCCGTCTGTGTCTGGATTAAGTCGAGAACTGCAGGGCGTGGGTCAGTGAAACGCCACAAGAAGACAGCTAACCCTACATGGACAAAGTTACTGCATAATTCCGACATGGACGGTCTTGGTTTGAATTGTACTGCAAGTACATGACCTAGAGCAGCTTGTACAGCACCCTACCCGTATCCCTGACCGCCTTGGAGAGAGCTCCAACATACTTGACCTCTTCCTCACAACTAATCCTTCTGCTTACTCTGTTAATTTTTTCTCTCCGTTGGGCTCCTCCGATCACAACCTTATTACCTTAACCTGTCCTATCACTCCGGTACGGCCTGTGGACCCTCCAGGGAAACGTCGTCTGTGGCATTTTGGAGCCGCGGACTGGGAGGCCCTCAGGAAGTACTTCTTTGATTTTCCCTGGAATGATTATTGCTTCCATGGCCGGGAGCCATCTGAGTGTGCCTTGGGCATTACGGAGGTTATTCTCTCGGGCATGGAAGCATACATTCCTTTCTCATATCCTTTGACTAACGCAAGAAAGCCTTGGTTTAATCACACTTGTTCTAATGCTGTCCGCAACAAGGAGAAGGCCTACAAAAGGTACCGGAGCCAACCCACCCCTGAATCACATAATCTTTATGTTTCTGCCCGGAATCGTGCTAAGTCTGTTCTTTGCTCTACTAAAAATAATTTCATCCATACTAAATGCTCTCAACTCTCCAACTCGAATTCTTCCCGCTCCTTCTGGCACCTTGCCAAAAATCTTTCTAACAACTTTACCTCATCATCCTTCCCTCCTCTTTTCTACTCTGATGGTTCTGTAGCTATTTCTTCTACTGATAAAGCAGATCTCTTCGCACAGACTTTCTCCTCCAGTTCCACCTTAGACGATTCCGGTGCTGTTCCTCCATCACTTCCCCCCTCTGACTTCCTCATGGCTGCCATTAAAATTTCTTCAGTTGATGTATTTTCTGCCATCACTGGCCTCAGTACTAACAAGGCATATGGGCCTGATGGGGTCCCTCCTGTTGTTCTCAAGAACTGTGCTTCTGTGCTTACACCCTGCCTAGGCAAACTCTTTCGCCTTTGTCTGTCAACTTATACCTTTCCTTCTTGCTGGAAGTTTGCTCTCATTCAGCCGGTCCCAAAGAAGGGTGACCACTCCCAACCCTCCAACTATCGTCCAATTGCTTTAACGTCCTGTATTTCAAAAGTTTTCGAGTCAATTCTCAACAGAAAAATTTTAAGGCATCTTTCCTATCACAACCTTCTTTCCGATCGTCAGTACGGGTTCCGTCAGGGACGCTCCACTGGCGATCTTCTCACCTACCTTTCAGACTCCTGCTCATCCTCCTTTCGGGACTTTGGCGAAAGCTTTGCCATTACACTTGACATCTCAAAGGCTTTCGATCGAGTCTGGCATAAATCTTTAATTTCCAAACTGCCCTCCTACGATTTCTATCCTTCTATCTGTGCCTTCATCGCTAGCTTCCTTTCTGGTCGTTCTATAGCCGCTGTTGTAGACGGCCATCGTTCTTCTCCTAGATCTATCAACAGTGGTGTTCCTCAGGGCTCTGTCCTATCACCAACTCTCTTCCTTTAATTCATCAATGATCTTCTAAGCTGTACATCTAACCCTATCCACTCATACGCTGATGACTCCACCCTTCACCTTTCCATTCGGTTCCCGCAACGCCCATTTCAACAGTTTCTTCAACAAACAAGGGATGAGGCTATGGCACACCTAATGTCTGACTTGGCTCGTATCTCTGACTGGGGTAAAAATAATATGGTTGTTTTTAATGCATCTAAGACTCAGTTCGTACACCTATCAACCCGACAAAATCTTCCACAGGTATACCCACTAATGTTTAATAATATTCAGCTTAATCCTGCATCATCCTTGAACATGCTTGGGGTTTCATTTACCCGAGACTTATTTGGAAAGATCATATTACATCTCTTGTAAAATCTGCTTCCAAGAGATTGGGTGTGCTAAGCCGACTCCGCTCTTTCTTTACCCCTGCACAATTGTTGACACTATACAGGGGTTTTATCCGCCCCAGTGTGGAGTACAACTCTCATGTGTGGGGAGGCTCCCCACATACAGCTCTTCTCAATAGGGTGGAGTCAAAGGCTTTTCGTCTCATCAACTCTCCTCCTCTTACTGACTCCCTTCAACCTCTGTCTCTTCACCTCACTGTTGCATCTTTATCTCTTTTCTATCGCTACTTTAATGGTCACTGCTCCTCTGAACTGTCTGCTTGCATCCCTCCACCTCTACGACGGGCGCGTAGCACCCGTCTGGCAGCAAACTCTCATCCCTTTTCTGTCCAACTCTCTAATGCAAGAGTTAACCGTTACTCCCAGTCTTTCATTTATGCAACAGGTCAGCTCTGGAACTGTCTCCCTCTGTCTGTATTTCCTGCTGCCTATGATCTCCACTCTTTCAAACGCAGTGTGTCCAGGCATCTCAAAATGATCGGATCTTGAATTTGGCTCTCTATTGTATTTTGTTTTTCTCTTGGAGGGAACTGTTACTGCGGGCTCATGGCCTTTGATTCCTTCTTCCTCGCATAAAAAAAAAGAAAAAAAAGTGGGAGGTAATAGGGATGCTTACGTTCGATTCCCCCAAAAATGTAAAAAAAAAAAAAAAATGAGAGCAATTTAAACACTATCCCTCATGACACGTCGAACGAGAACAGTCCAGACCCCAGCCCCTCACCTCACAAACTGATTCATGTTACAGGGTATGACAACTGCTCCCATTTACAGTGACCACATTTGGGTGGAATTTTACCACTCCACACCCCACTACTGTCTGAGTCTACTTAGCTCTCTCAATCAGGTGAAGTAGTATCTATTAAATTCTTGCGAGCTTTAAACGATTTTATTATAGTTATGAAAGATCTCCAGCACTGAAGAGGCTCATGAAGATTGAATGCCATCCTACCAATACTGTTGCTGCAACTACTAATTCTGCAACTACTACTGCTACTGCTACTACTGCTGTTACTGCTACTACTACTACTACTACTACTACTACTACTATTACAACTGATGCTATTACTACTACTGCTGCTTCTACTATTACTACTACTACTACTACTACTACTACTACTATTATTACTACTACTACTACTACTAGCAGTGGTAGCAGTAAATAATAATAATAATAATAATAATAATAATAATAATAAGACAAACTATGCAAATTAGTCTATAAATAGCAAACGCCATATAAAAACAACGTAATGAGCTGATTTATATACAGCAGTACACAAACTGAAAAGTGGAGGAAAGCTGGGAAGACCTTTTTGTTTTCAAGCCTGGAACTGTTGCGAGTGAGAGTGGCTTTAGACAATATTTTTCACGGCACAACCAATATCCCACATCCAATATCCACTCCATTTCTTGTTGGCATTTCTCTTCCACTTCTCATTTCTTCCCAGCGATCCTCTTCCAGTCTCTCCTTCGTTCCAAACCATCCTTTCCAGTCACTTCATACTTTCTTACCCTCGCCAATATGGTCATGTCTCTTCCATTACGTACGTTATACCTCCGAACGATATTGTTCAGCTTAGCAGAATCACCGAATAGTGAAAACTCTCCCTATAACCGAATAAAATAGCCAATTTGTAGCATGAAAAAAACTGCAAGATTTATTTTGGCACAAGAAGGAACAATAACCCTTTTTATTCTCTGTTCATTCTCACGCTGTAATATATGCGCATCATGTGCGCTCTCAGATGGAATATTGCTCACCCTTGTGGAATGGATGTGGAGAGGTTGTACTAATACAACTAGACAAAATTCAGAACAAAGCTGTTGAAAGTATTAATAATCCTGTTATTACAAGCAAACTACCTCCCCTAGAAGTAAGAAGGAAAGTTGCCTCCCTTGTATTATTTTACAGGTACTTCTACGGCAAAAGCTCGGATGAAGTTGCGTCCATTGTGCCACCTCTCTATGCCTTCCCACGTGCTACACGAGCAACACAGAGAGTAGGCCAGCATACTCTCCAGTACAAGTTCCTCTGTCAAAAACAAACTAGATGCACATTGAACACTACACTTACGACTCAAAATTAACAAAAAATGGTGTTGCTCAACCAAGCCTCGAAGTCCCGGGGGGGGGGGGCGATAAATGCCCCCACGATCTGCCCTTCTCCCGGTGACGACCCAGCGAGATGCCTGGAATCAACGTCTGATTCACTTCTTCATTTCTGCAACATTCTTGGCCTCTCCTCTAATTCTCTCTCTGTTGAGCTCCACCTCTCCTTCTCTTCCTAACTATACAGTATATATATATATATATATATATATATATATACTGTAGAGAGAGAGAGATAACTGTGTGTATATTTATATATATATATATATATATATATATATATATATATATATATATATATATACTGTAGAGAGAGAGAGATAACTGTGTGTATATTTATATATATATATATATTGTTACATTGTTACATAGCCTATGATTTCATCATCCTTTGTATAATTCTAACGTACAGTATGCTGCATGTTTGATCACAATTCGCCTCGTGGCTTCCATAGTGACCAAGCTTCCGTGTTCTACCTCACTCCCCCCTTCTCCTCCCTTATAATAGAGTAAGTCGTTCTTTCTATTATTCAGAGCAGGAGTGTCAACTCTTTGTCCCCTATGGCTTCATTTGCGCATCCTTCTTACAAGTTGTATCAAGCTCTACCGGCCCCTATATAATGAGCTCAGTCTCTGCATTAATTGCCACTTAGATCTACTCCTCATTTTGTTCACATCTCTGTCCTCCCCTGTACAGTTGTTATTATTTTTGTGAGTGCTCAGGAAGTCTCCAACCATCTAGCTGCTGTGTAATTTGAGTATAAGTGTTATTACATTTTTTCTTCTACTGTATAGCATGAGGTGTTAATTCGTGGGCCTGGTGAGGTTCTTGTGATTCATGTGGAGTTTTTGATGTCAGCCATTGTTAATAATATTTTGTATCTGTAATAATATATCTTGCATTAACTGAGCATTATCCGGTTTTCTCATTTTATCAGGGCTGACTTAGATAAATTTACTCTTGCTAATTTCATGTTAATAGAGGCTATTGCAGTTAACCATATATTTAACCTGTTTTTTGCCATTACATTATCCTTATGAGTCCTGAATGTTTAGTTGTTAGTTTGAGCATTAAACTTTAACTTGCAATTTAACCTAACTTTTGTTTTGAACCTGGAACTTTGCGGGACAGTAGTGATTTTGGTGTTCTCACTTGAAGTGTTCATTATCTCTCCCTGTTGCGTAACATAAATTTGGCGACCTCGCCAGGATATTCAGGATATTATCTAAGGATATTGCTTGATATTTTTTGACTGTGATTTATTCATGATGTCTACTATTACTACGCTTGATGAAGCCAAAGATTATTTGTCAAATGTGCAAACAATGTGTGATGTAGAAAACAGAACAAAGAATGAACTTGATCTTGTTGCTCAACAATTGGGAATTGCTTTTCGCTCTCATCATTCTAAAGATCAAATTGTTGACATGATTAATGAAAGCTTGTTTAATGTAACTCCTCCAGATGAGCAAATGCAGATTGAAATAGCTAAGTTACAGCTAGCCCTGCAGGAGGTTGGTGCTAAGGAGGCTGAGTTTCAGGCCCGTGCTAAGGAGGCTGAGTTTCAGGCCCGTGCTAAGGAGGCTGAGTTTCAGGCTCGTGCTAAGGAGGCTGGGTTTCAGGCAAATGCTAAGGAGGCTGAGTTTCAGGCTCGTGCTAAGGAGGCTGAGTTTCAGGCACAAGTTGAACTTGCTAGGATTCAGGCAGACCATGAGTATCGCATGAAACAAGGTGGAACTGGATCATCTAGCTCTGATGATTTTGATGTGGCTAAAAATGTTAAACTTGTCCCTCCTTTTAATGAATCTGATTTAACAAAGTATTTTCAGTTGTTTGAGAGGGTAGCTACAGGTTTTAATTGGCCCAAAAAGTATTGGCCAGTACTCTTTCAAACTGTTCTCACCGGTAAAGCTCAAGTAACTTATGCATCTTTGACTAAGGATCAATCTGATAATTATGTTGTAGTTAAGAGCCTATGAGCTTGTTCCTGAAGCCTATAGAGTAAAATTTAGGACAACTTATAAGCAAGATAAGCAATCCCATGTTCAGTATGCAAAAATCAAAGAAGATCTGTTAGAGCAGTGGTTAAATTCTAAGAATGTAAATTCTGATTTTGATAAATTTAAGCAGATGATTTTGCTGGAGGACTTCAAAAGGTGTATTAATAAAGATGTAAGCCTATATCTTGATGAGAAAAGAATAGATAATTTGTCTGATGCTGCAGTTTTAGCTGATGAATATGTTCTCACTCACAAGAGATATTCTAAAGAAAAAAGGCAAGCTGAGAGTAAGTATGTTGCCTCTACTTAGAGTACAGGTAACAGGAAAGAGAATAAAGATGATGTTTCTCAGGAAGTAAATACCAGATCCACCTCTAGATTTCAGAAAAGTAAATGTACTTATTGTAGTAAGCTTGGTCATACTACGGAGAAATATTTCAGGAGACAGCATGATGTGAACAAAAAGGAGTCTTTAAATATTCAGTCAATTGGTCTAGTGTCCATCCTTGAGAGTTCCCAGAATTCTTTAACTGAGTTAACTGAACCTGCTTTGAGGGGTAAATTAAATTCTCATGATGAAGCTCCTCTTTTGAGCAGTAACGTGGGTGACACTCTCAAGAGTTCATGTGTTAATTTCCTGTCTGATGGTTTTGTCAGGCCTCTGGACAGTAATAACAGGAAATCAGTTAAAATATATCGTGATACAGGTGCTTGCCAATCCCTTATGCTGACCAGTGTTCTAGGCTCTAATGTTAATTCCTCTGATGAAACTGTAATCTTACAAGGTGTAGGGAATAATTACTTCTCTGTCCCTCTGTGCAGAGTGAATTTAGAGTCTGGTTTTGTTAATGGTTCCGTTATAGTTGGGTTGGTTCAGACACTCCCAATGTCAGGTGTAACTTTCTTACTTGGAAATGATATTGGTGGAAGTCAAGTGTGTCCAGCTCCTCAGTTGTCTAGTGAACCAGTGACTGCGACCCAGGATTGTGATGTCCCTGATGTGTTCCCTGCATGTGCTGTCACTAGGGCTAAGTCTAAAGTTACTGGTGATTTAGAGGATAATGATGATGATGATGTTATCCTAGCTGACACTTTTCTTGCTAATTTGGACCATTCACCAGATGAGGCAGTACCCCGTAGTGTTGATAATTTGTCTCGTCAAGAGTTGGTTGAGTTGCAGGTTGCTGACCCTGAGTTGAAAGGTCTAGCTAACTCTGCTTGCAGTGAGGAAGAGTCAGCCGGTGCTTCTACTTGTTATTATATAAAGTCAGGAGTACTTATGAGAAAGTGAAGACCCCCAACAGCATCAGCCGACTGTGAATGGGAGGTTGTACATCAAGTTGTCATCCCTCGTGTTTGTAGGCAGGATATCATTAGAGTGGCTATTGATTCCAGTTTGGCAGGACACCTTGGAGTGAGGAAGACTGTGGCACGCATTTTATAACACTTCTACTGGCCAGGTATCTTCAGAGATGTTTCCTGGTATTGTAAGTCTTGTCACACCTGTCAAGCTGTGGGGAAGTGTAATCAGACCGAAAAGGTTGCACCTCTAGTTCCCATTCCTCCTTTTGAGGCGCCATTCACCCGTGTGTTGGTGGATATTGTGGGCCCTCTTCCTAAGACTTCTTCAGGATTTTCTTATGTGTTGACCCTGATTGATAAGGCTACTCGTTATCCTGAAGCCATTCCACTTAGAAATATCTCAGCAAAGAACGTGGTTAAGGAAATGCTAGGGTTCTTCACAAAGTTTGGTCTACCCAAGGAGGTACAGTCAGACCGGGGAAGTAATTTCATGTCAAATGTTTTCAAGCAGTCTCTGAAAGAGTTGGGCATCACCCAGATCATGACTTCAGCTTACCATCCCCAGACTCAAGGAGCGTTGGAGAGATATCATCAAACACTCAAATCGATGCTCAATAAATACTGTTTGGAACATCAGAAAGACTGGGATAAAGGTCTTCCATTCGTTGTATTTGCCGCAAGGGAATCTCCAAATGAATCACTGGGCTTCTCACCCTTTGAACTCCTGTTTGGCCATGAAGTAAGAGGATCCCTTAAGCTACTCAAGGAATGCTGGCTGTCGGAGGAAGATGACGTCAACCTGCTGGAGTATGTGATGAAGTTCAAAGAACGGCTGTCCACTGCTTTACAGCTGGCGAGAGAGAATTTAGGAGCTGCTCAGGAGAAGATGAAGACTTGGTATGATAAGAAGTCCAGGTTACGCCACTTTCAGCCAGGAGATCAGGTTTTGATTCTGCTACCGGTGCATGGGCAACCTCTTCAAGCCAAGTTTGGTGGTCCTTATTTTGTGGAGAAGAAACTCAGTGATGTCAACTATGTCATCGCCACACCAGATCGTAGAAAGAACAAGCAACTTTGTCACATCAACATGCTAAAGTTATATCACAGGCGGAACGAAAATAACCCAGTCTGCACTGTAGCTGTTCCACCTGATTCTGGTAGTGAAGTTCTCCCATGCAGCATGAGCCTGAGTGATAGTTTGGGGAAGAATCCTGATATCATGAATGTTCTCCAGACTAAGCTTTCTCACCTAGCTCCCGAGGAAAGGCAGGAGTTTTCGGCATTACTGCAGGAGTACCCGCAAGTGTTCCGTCCCACTCCAGGAAGAACCACTGTGTTGATGCATGATGTCGATGTTGGAGACGCAAAGCCAATTAAACTGCCTCCTTACCGTGCAAACCCAGTGAAAGTTCCTTTCATCCAGAAGAAGCTTGGCTACCTGTTGGACCACAAGATGATTGAGCCCTGTCAGAGTGAGTGGAGTTCTCCTGTCACTCTAGTCCCTAAGCCAGGTGGGTCACAGCGGCTTTGCATCGACTACAGACGTGTTAATCAGATAACCAAAACAGACACTTACCCTCTCCCTTGCGTGGAAGATTGCATAGACAAGATCGGAAAGGCTAGGTACATAAGTAAGTTTGATTTGTTAAAGGGATACTGGCAAGTACCTATGACTGAACGTGCTAGGGAGATCTCATGTTTTGTAACACTAGGAAAGACTTTTGCATGTTCTGTAATGCCATATGGTATGAAGAATGCACCAGCCACATTTCAGAAGCTCATGAATGTTGTAACAGAGGGTTTGGCAGGGTGTGTTGTTTATATTGATGATGTAGTAATCTTCAGTGACAACTGGAAAGATCACCTATGCCATGTCAGTAAATTTCTTGAGCGTTTGGTTCAGGCTAATCTTGTAGCTAATTTATCAAAGTGTGAGTTTGGTCAAGCTAAAGTGCAGTACCTTGGGTACGTAATTGGTGATGGACACGTTGGACCACCAGCAGTTAAGGTTCAGGTTATAAGTGATCTTCCCAAACCTAAAAGTAGGAAAGAGCTACAAAGATTTTTGGGAATGATAGGTTATTACAGGAGATTTGTTCTTAACTTTTCAATTCTTGTATCACCACTTACAGACCTACTGAAAAAGGGAGTTAAATTTGTCTGGACAGATAACTGTGAATCCTCTTTCAGCAAACTTACAGCTATCCTATTAAGTCAGCCAGTGCTCGCTACTCCAAATTTTGCTAAGCCTTTTAAGATGGCTGTTGACGCAAGTGATACAGGAGCTGGGGCTGTTTTGCTGCAAGAGGATGATCAGGGTATTGAACACCCTGTATCTTATTACAGTAAGAAGTTCACTCCACCTCAAAAGAACTACTCAACTATTGAGAAAGAGCTTTTGGCCTTGATTTTGGGTTTACATCATTTTTCATTTTATTTGTGTTCTGGTTTTGACCCCATAGTCATTTATACCGATCATAACCCACTGAAATTCCTTAGTAAGTTTAAAGATAAAAATCAGAGATTGACAAGATGGAGTCTACTTCTTCAGGAGTATTTATTAGACATACAACATATCAAGGGGAAAGAAAATGTTATTGCAGATTGCTTATCTAGACTTTAGACAGATTGCTTTAGAGTAATAAGAAATTTCCTTTGTAAATTTCTTTTTCTTTGTTGGGAGGTGTTACATAGCCTATGATTTCATCATCCTTTGTATAATTCTGACGTACAGTATGCTGCATGTCTGATCACGATTCGCCTCGTGGCTTCCATAGTGACCAAACTTCCGTGTTCTACCTCACTCCCCCCTTCTCCTCCCTTATAGAAGAGTAAGTCGTTCTTTCTGTTGTTCAGAGCAGGAGTGTCAACTCTTTGTCCCCTATGGCTTCATTTGCGCGTTCTTCTTACGAGTTGTATCAAGCTCTACCGGCCCCTATATAATGAGCTCAGTCTCTGCATTAATTGCCACTTAGATCTACTCCTCATTTTGTTCACATCTCTGTCCTCCCCTGTACAGTTGTTATTATTTTTGTGAGTGCTCAGGAAGTCTCCAACCATCTAGCAGCTGTGTAATTTGAGTATAAGTGTTATTACATTTTTTCTTGTACTGTATAGCATGAGGTGTTAATTCGTGGGCCTGGTGAGGTTTTTGTGATTCATGTGGAGTTTTTGATGTCAGCCATTGTTAATAATATTTTGCATCTGTAATAATATATCTTGCATTAACTGAGCATTATCCGGTTTTCTCATTTTATCAGGGCTGACTTAGATAAATTTACTCTTGCTAATTTCGTGTTAATAGAGGCTATTGCAGTTAACCATATATTTAACCTGTTTTTTGCCATTACATTATCCTTATGAGTCCTGAATGTTTAGTTGTTAGTTTGAGCATTAAACTTTAACTTGTAATTTTACCTAACTCTTTTGTTTTGAACCTGGAACTTTGCGGGACAATAGTGATTTTGGCGTTCTCACTTGAAGTGTTCATTATATCTCTCTGTTCTGTAACAACATATATATATATATATATATATATATATATATATATATATATATATATATATAAAATCTAATCCTGTGATGCCCCATGAGAAGTGTATGACTCCCTGGAAGGTCCGGAGCTAATGTGGAAGATAAACACGCAGATATATAAATAGTAAACTCGCAATTATCCATTGTAATTGAGCCAAGCCGTATACTTGTTAAAGTTAAATGCCGGCTATTGCATATCCGGCGCAACATTTGTCTTTGAGCTGGATATTGTGATTCTGTCCATTTCGGCCCTCTATCCTATAAACTTTATTAGGAGAAAATGATGAAAACTAAGTATATAAAAACAATATAGCAATGATACAGAACAATAATACAGTACTGTACGTAGTGTGCTACTGTATGTACTCACCAAGTGTCGGCATCAATGTGGAGAAATAGCACTGGGGGGTTTGCACCCGCAAACAGTACAGTACAGTACACAATACAGCACAGGAGTAGTTTAACAATCACAACAGAGCACAAGGACATGAGTACTGACAGGCCATTAGCTTTGCAATACAATACAGTACAGTAGCTTGAACATAGGACACCACAGAGATAGTCAAACCACCAGTGTTTGGCAATCGCATGGTGAGAAGAGTGGGAGCACACAGGCACGTCTTGATTATGCAACATCCACAGGCGAGAATGGGAGTGCGCCGGTATTCTTCGAGCGCCAGATAACCCACGCCCATTACGGATTCTGATTGGTTGGCACATAGTGAGTGTTTTTATTGCCTCCCAATTTTCAGGTTTTCCCCTGGCGTTGGTTGGGTACCCCTTAAGAGCCGGTTGAGACCCCTCAATGCTGGATATTGCATTGGATTGCCGGTAAGCCCTGTTTCAGTGCCAGATGTTGCATAAAAATTGCCAGATAGCTTCACCGGCTATTGCAGGGGGCTGGAGATTGTGACGACAGATAATTGAGAGTTTACTGGATATACGTAATATATACATTTATATAAACACACACACACACACACACACACACACACACACACACACACACATAGATTTGTATGTGTGGACAACAGTCCAGCGTGGCAGGGTGTAATCTCTAGTGCGATGCCAGCTGCTCGCAATGTAATTTTTTTACTTTATAAGTAATGACTTTCTGGCTGTCATTTCCCTGCTTCTCTCACTTGCTGGAGACATGGAAAGCCTCCAATAACCCCTCCACACTCACATAATCACAGACATCATGACTCAGTTCCTGTATACAGGCACTACGCCAACATTACAGACACGCTGGACGCGTACTGCCTTGAACAAACATTAGCATATTAGACCTAAATGTTGACGGCCTCTGCAAAAAGCGCATCAGAAATAGAGCAATTCATTTATGTCCAGGACATAAGCATAGCATTCCTACAAGAAACAAAACTGACACACAATAGACCCCAAAATATCGACCGCCATTCGCATCTGCTCAGTCAAAACTAGGCCCATGGAGGCTTCATTATTTACATTTACCCATCATTCCTCTGTAAAGATGCAACATAAACAACACAATCACAGTTCCAGAATAACACAACATTAAATATTCAGTCACCCAGTGTCAAATTCGATCATATACAAGAAATAAAGATTTTTAACATTTACATTCCCTGTGACACCTTCCATACTGTACCAACATAATATAAACCTTATCTCTTCCCGTTAACACAGACACCTATCTCTATCATTGGTCGGGACTTTACAGTCAAAGCACTGTCTAGTACCAACACAAACAAAACAACCTCCGAGACCTCGACATTGAATCACAAATCAAACATGTGCATTCTCAGTGACACCCCACAGTTCACAGTCAGCCCACACCAGCAAAGTGCAGCATCTCCTCCCGAGACATCACATTCTGTTCGCCACCTAGAAAACGGAACCCAAACTCGCCATAGATCATCTATTCATTATCACTGCAGAAACACATTCCAAATCAGAGCAACCACTTCTCTCACACAAAAACTAAAAGAATACGGCCTGGACAAAATGCACTGGAGGATCAGAACAACACTTCAGTACACTATGCAACACACCCATCACCACGCCACATTCCACGAGGCAACAGAAGACATTACAACTCAGTCTTTCCAGGGGAGACAATGCGACAGACTTAAGCACAACTTCCTTCTCCCACAACCAAGACTCCAAGAATGAAATCAACATCAGAATTTGTACAACGTTAACGAAGAAATGGAAGGTCTTTGTAACAACACTAAACCACTGCACTGACCCCTCTTGGCTGTACAAAATACTTAACTGTACCAATAAATCACAAACATGCACTCCAAGACCAACATCACCATCACCCCCGCAGGCCAAAACAACACTTATCACAAAAAACAGGCAAATACACTCATGAACCACAATGCAAACGTAAATCAACACCAATGCACACCAAATCTGAAAAATAACCTACTCAGCATAGGCAGTTATATGCACTCTATCACAATGCAACCCCCTTCAACCCAGAACAGACACATAACATTATCAAGAAAACATAGAGCTCTGCAAGCACAGGGTCAGACGGCATCCGTAACCTGCACCTGAAACATTTAAAACCACAATGCATTCAGGCCAAATATTTGGAAACATGGAACAATTATCACCATACTAACACCAAACAAGGACCCAACACGCGCTCCTTCGTATGGAGCTATAACACCACTTAACACCCCGCAAAAATAAATGAATGTTTTATTTTCAACAAAGTCACACCCCACGTCCCCCTTGCTTCTTCACAACGCATATTTACAGCACCACACTCTACAAACACCTTACTGACTAATTTCACACAACAAACATCAGTTGTCGGCAACTCCTCGAAACCCACACGATGCACACTGCTCATAACCAAAGTCCACATTATAACATGTCGTGACATTTGCTGACAAAAACGCGACCGTGCTGTGCATCATGTGTTATGACGTCACGTGGCGGTGTTTCAGCTCAGTTGCTCACGTGCCACTGCCTCGGATGGGTGAGTATGAACTGACGACGTAATCTTGATCTCGACTCCCCTTCCCAGCTCTCTTACTGACCAAAGTCCATTCAATAACCTCCTCATCTTAACTGCTTATGATTGTCATATATATATATATATATATATATATATATATATATATATATATATATATATATATATATATATATATATGGAGCTTCTGTGCTACAGTGGTAAAGTGTGCGTTTTCGTACAGTGAAGAACGAGGGTTCACGCCCCGCCAGGGTAATAAACTTTGGGAGCGTTCTTCTGGCCACGTACTGCAATGGCGGACACAAGGGGTGCTGTGGTTGAACCAGTGTCGCATACCATAAAGTATACTTGCACCCAGTTGGCTTGCGCGGCCAATTACACATTGTTCACAGACTACACACGTATCCAAAGCCACTCCAACACTACAGTTACACTTACAAGCACTTCTCATCCTAAATGAAATCTCTACTAGACAGCCTAAGCCACTTGGTAGAGATACATTGGCTGTATCGTTCCTACTTCGGTCGGGATAGGCCGGTCCTGCAGTGGACACTCAAACGGCTGATGAGATGAGATTGTATATATATATATATATATATATATATATATATATATATATATATATATATATATATATATACACAGTCTCCAATGTACTGTCACTTGTTTCGTCACTGTTGGAATCATCACTGCTGGTTGGACACTAGGCTACCTAATTATAAGTGCTCCCCCTCGTGTCTTGCAGCACTTTAGCAAATATGGCAATATATCTGTTATTAGTTAAGCTAGTATCAAAATATACCTAAATGATATATCTCTTATCTGTAGGTCATCAGTGGATTCGGCTTTAATGCTTTCACTGACTGTAGGCATGACGGTTAATCAAAGTTATATTTTGTCTCTGAAATCCCACTCATCTATGTATACAGTTCAGAATATTTCCTGAAGTCTCCTACCAAACCCCATCCGCCCAACTCTCAAACCCATCAAGTACAATATGTTTTGTGCAGTCTCCTCCCACAATGCTGCTTGCTAGTGAATAGCGCCGAAATCAATAATCACTGCCCATTATCCAATCAAAACCAGTGTCACACCCGATTGGCACCCTCAGCTATATGATCACTCAGTGTTTGGTGTCTGATCACTACTCTAACCTTTGATATTAAAGACGAGTGTCTAGCTACACCGAGCACGAGACACGAGTGCTTTTATAGCACAGAAAAAATACATGAGGTATTTCTTTAGCCAACATTTACCCTGAACTATTTTTGTTGAGAAAAAAAATATTGCAGTGGTCAAGTTGGTAGAGCGATTTACTCCTTCACTCCGATGACGTCTTTTATTTCTTTCAGCCATTAGATCACATATAGTTTTGGAGAAAATACGTGACATCAGGGGATTGGATTAACTTTATAACAGCATGAGATCCTTATTAATTTGCTTCAAAATGTCAGCTAGACAAGGCAAAGCCAGGGAAGAGACACAATGAGGCAGTGATCGTCTTCGTAACTATATTGCTGGTGGACGTCGTAACTAAGGCCTTTGAGCCTGTGGTGGTTATTTACCTAGCATGGTGAAACACAAGGCGACTACCTCATTCAGTTTGCCTCAGTTATATCTGCAATTTACCACAGGTACTTATCAACCTCCCAAGCAACTGATGGAATGAATAACCGAGCCACGGCTGCCTGCACCAGGATACGAAACTTAGCACTGTCTGGTCCTCAGCTTCTTAACTAGCACTGGGAACCACTTAGCGAATGTGACGGGATTAGCAGCAAGAATGACACTTAATAAGACAACCGTGAACCGAAAGAGTTTATGAAGGTGTCCTCCTCGACAGAACAAAATGCCTCATGACATATTCCTTCATTACACCTCCTCCAAAAAAAAAAAAAAAAAAAAAATAGTGGGCATATTGAAGTGAAAATAACGCTAATGTTGTTGGTAATATAGTTTACTCTGGAACAAAGGCTGGTGCCTGAATTGTTTCCCAGGACAATGACTACGCTGATTATATTATTTGCGCGACGGGGAAATATCGCACCCATATTAATATCGGTACGTCAGCTTTATGCACCCCTTTGGTTAATATAGCTTCATGTTAAATATTGTTGCATCAAACTCCCTGAAATAGCATGTGGATACTTATACATACATGGATCGTTGCTTATTATTTTGATGGAAATGAGATAATGCATAGTTACATGATACAGCTGTCTGATGCATATAGTTCTGTGTACAATTAGCTGCAGGTCATAGATTCTATTACACACCTATATGATTACGTGCGGGTGCACACTGACATACACTTTCCTAACAAGTAGAGGAAAGAGATGGTCTTGGCTTAGCTGAGGTGTGTCTTCCTTCATTTTGCCTTCCCACCATCAAATTCATCTATCTATGAACGTTATATTTTAGCTAAAACGTTTGTTCTTTAGGTTCAGTTAGAATCATCTCTCTCTCTCTCTCTCTCTCTCTCTCTCTCTCTCTCTCTCTCAGAAAATGACTGACACAAGAAATTTCTGTTCTCGTTCAGTTGCAATTCGTTCTCCCAACGCGCACACATATACACAAGCGTCTTGTTGGTAGTACAGTATCACTACAGGTTGGACATTAGCTACATTAATCTAGCTGGTCGTCCCTCGTCTTGCAATACTTCAGCAGTGGGGTTTGTGTTTTACTGCATAAAGGCTATTAATAAAATAAGCCTGGTTCCTGGTATATGATAATTTAGCTGGACCCATGAAGGTTGAAAGACAGTATGGTTTTCCTCTGGATACCTATTGATTTACCCACACAGTGCAGTATACTTCCAGTAGTCTTCTTCCACACCCCATCCACTTAAACACTCACCCGCTAGCCAATCTACCCAGTACAGTATGTTTCCTGGAGTCTCATCCGACTATCCTGATTGCTAATGAGGGCCGCCGAATTCATTATGCTCTGCCCATTATCCTTCCTGATCGGTGAGTCATATACGCTGGCACCTCCCACTAAACTCGTATGATCAGTCAGTGGTTGGTGCCTCGTCCCTCACATAAGCTCTGACATGAAGATGATTCAGTAAGTGTCCACTCACATAGAACCTGAGGCGCAGCTGCTTTTACAGCACAGACGAATTGCATGAGGTATTTATTTAGTTCACATTGTCCCTGAACTATTTTTGTTGTAAAAATTATTGTGTGATCAAGTGGACGGAGTTTTTTTCTAAGTAACAGAACAGAGAAAGGAAACACAAAAGAATAAATAATAATCCATACACCAGATTACTGGCGTCCTCCATTCATATAATATCTGCAACAGCTGGACTTGAACAGCCGCAGTTGAGGTTTGGGGGGAAACAACTCCGGGGAAGCGAGTTCCAGAGAGATGCAGTTCGGGGAATTAAAGAATTCTGATAGGCAGATGTTCTGCTTTATGGTTGTGTGACATTCCAGTCAAGAGCGCTACCAGATGCCCGTGTAGCACGAGGGAAGGCATGGAGAGGTGGCACAATGGACACAACTTCGTCTTCGCATTTGCCATAAAAATATCTGTCAAATAATGCAAGGGAGGCAACATTCCTTCTTACTTGTAGGGGAGGTAGTTTATTTATAATAGCAGGGTTATTAAAAATTCCAACAGCTTTGTTTTGAATTTTGTCTAGTTGTCTTAGTGCAGCCTCTCCACATCCATTCCACAAGGGTGACCAGTATTAAAGATGAGAGCTCACATGACCCTTTGCTCGTTGGTGAAGAAGTTACGGACTCTGTACAATAATCCAAGTTTCTTTGAGGTGGTTTTAGCAAGTGATTTGACATGAGAGGTCCAGCTGAGGGCATTGTTAAGTGAGACACCGAGAATTTCAATACTTTTGAGATAGGAATATTAGTAGCATTGAATGTAGTATACGAATCTGGTAATATCTGTCTATTAGTAAACTGTACACGGTATATTTGGTTTTACTAGCATTAAATGAGAAGGTCGTTTTGTCTCCAATCATTAATCATAGACAAGTCTTGATTTATGGAGATGGCTGTACTGAGTTGAGAGAGATATTAGACTTTGTGTGTTTCCTCCAGTCTGATGACCTCTTTTCATTATTATGCATCTGCCCACTTATGATGAAGGAAGCATTAGGTGACTGGTCTCACTGTGCATGTGTGCGTGGGTCCGTAGCACTCTTGCAGGCGCGATATTTCCTGAACCCATTGACAGATTTTAACTAAACTTTTGTCAGGGGTGCAGTATGAGATGATGAACTGATTAGATCAGTTTGGTGAAGAGGTCAGAGGTCAAGGTCATAAGTCGACTTAGTTTATCCTTGTGGGAGCGAAAACTCCTTAACCCCACCACAGATTTCGACCAAACTTTTGTCAGTGCTACAGTATGAAGGCGTGGTGAATTTTTAGGTCAGCAAGGTCGAGAGATCAAAGGTGAACGTCATATGAGGTCGACTTGGTTAATCTTTACTCTAATTTCAACCCACAATGAACCATCTCATGGAGGTTGTGTTGTGAGTCTGTGTGCTAGGCTTGACAGATGCAATCCGAGCGACGTATTGCGTCGACAGCTCGGGACCTGAATTTTTGTCGTTTCATTTTCTTCCAGGAACAGGTAACCTTCTCAGCTTAGGGGAAGATTTTTAAAATGAATGGAATTGATTATTTTCACTATCAGATATCTTCCGTAAACTGGATCAAAGTGTATAGTATGTCAGGTAACAGTGGAGGACTGACATTAGAGCCACAACCGCCTGCATTAGGATTCGAACCTTGGTGGTATCAGGACCTTAGCTCAGCCACAGCAGTGGTATCAACTAGTAAAAATGAAATATAGAAGCACATCCCTGAATTGACGCGGTTTATTAGCAGGTCTTCCTCAACAGTACAAGGCCTCCTCGTGACAAATGGCTTCATTACTCGAAATAAAATGTAATGGAGGCAAAATACTGTGCATGAAGAAGTGAAAATTATGTCAGTGTCAAAAAAATTTGCGTTGATAAAGAGGCTTGTGCATTAGCCGCTTCCCATGACAATGACTACAATGATTATATAAATTTGGGCAACATGGAAACATCACAGAACACTGCAGCTTTATGTATCTCTTTTGTTATATGTAGGTACATGAATACCTCCAGTTATAGTATCACATACTGTTACATGGATCCATACATTTGCATAGTGCACACAGCAGCGTATTATGTAGGCCTACTGCTGCATTATACACTCTGAAATGATATATTGATTCTTAAAGTTGCATGGATAGTTGCAGACTGATTATACAATTACATGATACGGTCAGAGGCGTAGCTAGGATTTAAAAAATGGGGTGACCAAAGGGTGGCCAGGATATATTATGAGGGGGTACAAGGTGAAATTTTTAGATGGATCTAGGGGTATTCCCCTGGAAATCTGAAATGACCACTGGGGCAGCCAGGCATTTTTCAAGGGTGGCCAGTGTCATCTCGGCCACCCAACTTGCTATGTCACTGGATGCAGTTAATTGTTGCATACAGTTCCATGACTCTGACAACAACAAGGTACTTAATTTTATAATATACTTATATGAATACATGCGGTTGCATTTTGATATGCTGTTGTGCAACCAAACAGTGTAAAGAAGATGGTCTGTGCCTTCTTTTACTTTGTTTTGTCTGCCTTTATATTTTTCTATCCATAAACTCTAAATATCGGTTAAGGTCTTGTTTCACTCTCCAGTAGTCTCATCTTGAGACGTAACAGAGGACAATACCCCCACCTTCACCCACATTGTCTATTACCAGTAGTTATCTCTTATGCGACCTGTAAGAGTGCAGGTGAGAGCAGATACCACAAGGAGCTTATCTGTGGTGCTCATTTCAATAACTTGAGTCTTTGAACTTGTCATGGTTATTCAAGCCCTATCCTGGACTGCAACGTCACTTACCTAAGTTACTGTTAGTATGTACTGCAGACTTTAGATACTCATTATCCCTACCAACCCGTCATGGGTAGTTTGACACCAGAGTTCAGTAGTACTAGCTGCCTGTGCTAGGAGTCAAGCCCAGGTGATGAAGAACCAGCTGTTTTGGAAGTTTTTGCCTATCATACCTCTAAGATCGAACACAACCTATATATTTCACTTTTCTCTGAAGTCTCGATTCTAGGCGATTTCAATGTTCACCACCACCTTTGGCTCTCCTCTCCTTTCATTGATCCACCTAGTGAAGAAGCCTACATCTTTCTCATTTTTAATGAATTGTACAACACCCTTCCCCACATCCCTGACCGCCTTGGAGAGAGTTCCAACATACTTGTCATTTCCTTGCAACTAATCTATCCACTTACGCTATCAATATTTTCTCTTTATTGAACTCCTCTGATCACCCCCTTATAACCTTAACCTGATTGCTCCAGTAAAACCTGAGGAACCTTCCTTGAGGCAGTGGCTTTGGCACTTTGGAGCTGCTGATTGGGAGGCCCTCAGACAGTACTTCTTTGATTTTTCCTGGAATGATTATTGCTTCCATGGCTGAGAGCCATGTGAGTGTGGATCGCACGTTACGGAGGTTATTCCATCGGTCATGGAAGCATACATTTCTTTCTCTCATCCAGTAATTAATGTAAAAAAAAGAAAAACTTGGTTTAATCATGCTTGTTGTAATGCTGTCCACAACGAGGAGACAATCTTCAAAAAGTACAAGAGCCAACCCACCCCTGAAACTCACCTTTTTTATGTTTCTGCCTGGAATCATGCTAAGTCTGTCCTGTGCTCTGGTGAAAATATTTTTCATTTGCACTAAATGCTCTGAACTCTCTAAATAAAATTCTTCCCACTCTCCTGGCACCTCGTCTAAAACCTTTTTAACAACTTTACTTTGTCATCCTTCACTCCTCTTTTCCACTCTGATGACACTGTAGCTATTTCTGCTACTGATAAAGCAGAACTCTTAGTTCAGACTTTCTCCTCCAGTTCCACCTTATATGATTCCGATGCTGTTCTGCCATAACTGGGCTCATTACTACCAAGGCAGATAAGGTTCCTCCAGTAGTCCTCAAGAACCGTGCTTCTCTCCTTACACCCTGCCTAGGTAACCTTTTTTGCCTTAGTTTGTCAACGCATACCTTTCCTTCGTGCTGGAAGTGTGTTCTCATTCAGCCTCTCCGAAAGAATGAAGACCATTCCCAGCCCCTGACTATCGCCGAATTTCTTTAACACCTTTTATTTCTAATTTTTTAAAAATTTGTGCTTCGCAATATAAAATTTAACGCACGGTTCCCATCATAACCTTCTTTCCGATCGTTAGTGGAGCACCTCTGGTGGGTTCCACCAGAGGTGCTCCACTGGCGATCTTCTCACGTTCCTTCGAAACTCCTGGTCATCCTCCTTTCGGGACTTTGGCTACAGTTCTGCCATTGCACCTTACATCTCAAAGGCTTTCGATCGAGTCAAGCATTAATCTTTTAATTCCAAACTGCCCGCTTACGGTTTCTATCCTATTTGTGCCTTCATTTCTAGCTTCCTTTCTGGTCGTTCTGTAGCTGCTGTTGTAGACGGCTACCATGCTCCTTCTAGGGCTATCATTAGCGATGTTCCTCATGGTTCTGTCCTATCACCAACTCTCTTCCTTCTGTTCATCAATGATCTAAGCTGTACTGTACAGTCATAAGAAAAACTATCGCTACCCTTCAGAGCTATGCACTACGACACAACGACGAAGTGTTGTGGAATGACGGGACAGGAAAGTTTGTACCTCAAACTCATCCATGTCGGTTATGTGAGACACAGGTATTAGAATTTGTGCTAGAGGTAATAAAAGCTAATTAGATCATTTGGCCTCTGTGCATAGAGACAGTAGGTTTTATTATCCGGCAACGAATTCATTAAAAAAAAATACAACCGAATGGTCTGAAGTCGGCAACACACATGCAGACGGGCGATGAGTATGTGCACCCATGCCAGACGTATGATAGTACTTCAGCCAATACAAGCCAACTCAGTAAATTTCAGTGTAATAATATGTATTGCTTTCTACATATAATAAATGTTGAGTAGAAGGAAAATAATGCTACATGTTCAGTCTCATTGCTTTAATATTTTGTATACCCACCCTCTATCATCCATCTGAAGCATTTAACCACCCATCTAAAGCAAACAAATGAACTCGTGCACCCCTGCTAGACTATCATTAAACACACACACACACACACACACACACGAGTCGATGCCTATAGATTTAATACCATTCAAAATAATTTATTTGTTGTATTCTATAGATAATAAGTGATGAATAGTAGGAAACTAATAAACGTGCGGAGTTTCATTATTAATCCCCGGCAGGGCGCTCACGGTAACGCAAACACGTCCTGTGTGCTTCCCTGCCATATGGCTCGTTCTTGCTCATTATTCCAACTCTTGTAATGGGATTGTGATATGGCAACACTAGATAAGGGAGGGGCGAACAGCAAGGACCCGCCCACATAGCCCAGCTAACGTTCGTTTCGCATTGAGCAGTCCTGGGGGTAACGATACTTTTTCTTATGACTGTACTGTACATCAAAGGTAAATACACTCATACCCTGATGACTCCATCCTTCAATTCTCCATCTGCTTGCCTCGGTGTTCATCTCAGCAGTTACCTTAACAAACAAGAAATGAAGTTATGGCACACTTAATATCTGAATTGGCTCATATCTCTGATTGGGGTAAAAGTAATCTTGTTGTTTTTAATGCATCAAACTTCAGTTCTTTCATCTTTCTACCCGTCAGAATCTACCCAAGGAGTATCCTCTAATTTTTAACAATACTCAACTCATTCCTGCATCATCTTTGAACATACTTTGGGTTTCATTGGCTCGGGATACATCTTGGAATGGTCATATTACCTCTTCTGTAAACTTAACTTGCTTCCATGAGGTTAGGTGTGCTAAACTGACTCCGTTCCTTCTTTACCCCTGCACAGTTGTTGACTTTATACACAGGTTTTATTCGCCCCTGTGTAGAGTACAACTCTCATGTGTGGGATGGCTCCCCACATACAGCTCTTCTCAACAAGGTGGAGTCAATGGCATTTCGTCTCTCCTCCATTTACTGACCCATTTCAGCCTCTGTCTCTTCGCCTTACTGTTGCATCTTTATCTCTTTTCTGTCGCTGTTTCAGTGGTCACTGTTCCTTTGAATTGTCTGCTTGCATCCCTCCACCACTCCGGCGAGTGCGTAGCACCCGTCTTGAAGCAAACTCTCATCCCTTTTCTGTCGAGCTCTCTAATGCAAGAGTTAACCGTTACTTTCAGTCCTTTATGTATGCAACAGGCAAACTCTGGAAGTGTCTTCCTCTGTCTGTATCTCCTACTGCCCATGATCTCCAGTGTTTTAAACGAAGTGTGTCCAGGAATCTCGAAATGAATGGATCTTGAATTTGGCTCACTATTATCCTGTTTTTACTTTTTCTTGGAGGGAACAGTTCCTTCATCTCTGTATTAAAAAGTAACAATACTAACCAGTTGACCATCCTGGCGGAAAACGTAGTGTTTGCCTTCCATTGATGATATAATTCGTTCATGTGTTTTCTTTGTGTGTGTGTGTGTGTGTGTGTGTGTGTGTGTGTGTGTGTATGTATGTGTCCAACTCAGGGCATAGGATTCACAGCCCGTTCACCTACATACTATAAGTCTCCACATATCACCACTTTGTCGCTAACATCCACCGTCCATACTGAATACATGTGAAGGCTGTCTCAAATGGGACTGTTTTACTGGTATTAGCGGAGATATCTTTATGGTATGTTGCGAGCCTTACCGTAGAGTAGTAAAATCTGCTTTATCGAAATTCGGATCCTTAAACTGTTCCCTTTTGCGGCCGGAATTCGAATCTGGGTCCATTGGAACCGCAGGCTGCCACTCTACCGACTCGGCCATGAAGGTGTTTCTTCATTACTAGTGCTGGAATGTCTGATGGTGAGTTGCTGTTCAGAAGGCTCCTGTAATGGTTGTCTAGTGATTATTTTATGCGTCTAGTTGTGCTGTGTGGCTCTGTCCTGTAAGGACAGGGCTCTTGTATGTTAGCACAGGTTGCTGCATAGAAATGGGTGCCTCTTGTGTTATATTCTTTGACAGGGAGGATTTTACTTCAGAGCGTGTGCTGTGGGAGTCGTTTTTGTGCAGCCAGTGCTGATGCACAGACGTTCATCTGTGTAGTCTGCCAGGTTTTATAGTGTGTGTTAGGATGAGAGTCTATACCTAGAAACCATGGGATGTTAATAATCTAATATATTGTTTATAGAGTAGGAAGTGTTTCTTTTTCTTGCCAAAACTTCATCCAAGTATGTTCTCTTAGTGCATTAAGTCTTGGACTGCATTCCTCTTGATGTCTTGTAGGTGGTTCTTGAAGGTTAGTCCAGTGTCCTATGCCACAATAAGGATCTTGGTGGAAGGTGTTTGTGGCATAGGTACACTGTTATGTGTAATGTTACAGGAGTTCCTGTGCTAATGCTTGTTGCAGGTAATGTGTTGTTGGTTTTGGCTCGATAAATTATCCTTGACCCATGCTGAAGTGTGTTGAGGTAGTCTTGTTGCAGTGTGCGGACTATGTCTATGATGTACATGAAAGCTAATCAGTGTCATTTTTATCTGAGACATTATTCAGTATGTGGGTAGTTGGAGTGTGGGAATATCAAATATGTATATTAGGGTGGTCCAAAAATGCAAATAACAGGATCACATGACAAACGCAAGTTGCTTCTGTTCCCTTATTTTAATCAAATGACCTGCAAAATTTCAATTCTCTGCCTTAATATTTAGAGGTCGCTACAGTCTTCATTTTTTGTTACCACCATATTACTGCACTACACCATAGACGATGTAAACACTGAACATAAAAACAGAATTTTTTGTCACTAATGTTAAAATAAACAGTAAGCACATACACAGAAGAGTCATTTCAGCACAGTAAACCCTGTTATTTCTCATTGAAAGTGCTATTCAATGAAAGCGTCCTTCAAACTGAATGTCATGCTGATGCTGCCTCACGATGGTTATGATGTACTGTTTCTATCTCTCGTCCTTCGTGAGGGTCGAACTGAATTTCATCACAAGAGAAATTGTTCTTTCAGCACATTCCTCAACAACCGTCATCTTAACTTTGAACCGTTTGTAGATGGCGTCTTCACCCCATTCCTGGGGCATCTTCTGTAAAAGTCGGCCAGGTTCTTCATGTCCATCTGGAAGGAGGGCTCCAAAATTGCTCATGGTCTTGGCTGTCATGAACTCACTCGGTGGCCGCCGAGGAGAAAATTTCTTGCATTCAAGTCGCTTCAGAGCTTTTTCTTTTGAGGTCTCTTCAGTTCCAAGTCAAAGCATTCTTCTTTAAGAAGTCAATCCGTTCGTTGAAAAGGGCCAAGCCAATCATCTCTGAAACGTACCAGAGATGCCTCTTTCAAGCTGCAAGAGCTGTCTTGGTGAGGCTTTGCTCAGGCAGGCCACTCTGGAGATGGTACATGAAGTCAAGGTCGTTCTGGGGAGCATATCTGGCAATCATCGCTTCATTCCAGTATTTGACATAACTAAGTGCAACAAACAGGCCAACACTGTGCATCGTATGCCATTCCTAAACAGTAAGCTTAAACTGAGCCCTGAACAAAAATATATTCTACTTTCGATGATGAAGAAGAAGAGAAGGAATCAATCTTTGACGAATTGACTGTCTGAGCCATAGCTTCCTTGTCTATATCAGATTTTTCCTTTCTCTTCTGCTGTGTCTCTATTCACCTGCGTTTCACCTCGCAGGATAGCAGGAGCAGCCGCTCAACTCCTGCCATTGTCGATTTCATGCTATTTTCTCGCTGACTGATTAGAAAAGCCCGGTCACCCTCGTTTGTGATCAGCATCTGGGCATCTCGCTTGGAGATGTCAAACAGTTCTGCATGGTCTCTAAAAAAAAAATTGTCTTCCTTCATTTGACATGACTCCGAGTCCTTCAGTCAATTTTTCTTCAGCTTTTCATACTGCTCGACTAATCACAGAGCCTTCTTCTTGCAGCAGCAGATGGTCGAGGTCGGAACACTGGCTGTACCCCAGAAACAAAGAACATTGTCAGTCACTGCAAATACACTGGCGGACTTGGTTTTCTTCAGAATTTCGTGATGGTAAAGGAAATGGCTGAGCACTTGGCCTTTAATGGCAGTCAACAACCAGTGATCGCCTCTTCTGGATGACTGATCAGCCAGACACAAGCACTTCATGTAGTGGCTGTAGCCATATCACCTGCAAACAGAAACTCAAGTTGAAACAGAGGAAAGCATGCAAAGTAGGCTGTACAAAACACCACACACACACACACACACACACTCATCCACCCACCCACACCCACCCACCCACGCACACACACACACACACATTTTGTCCTCAGAAGTGAGCAGTGCAATATGCACAATTAGACATTGCACAACCAGCCGACTGCACTGGGAGGCTGCCTACTGGTATTTATAGACTCATGACCAACCGCTGTAAAACATTCCATAATTTTCTCGAACCATGTAGAACCTTCTGGAACATTCCAGAATATTCTAGAACCGTTGCTAATCATCTGGACCCTTCTAGAACATTCTAGAACCTACATTTCTCTTGAACCGTCTATACTCTGTCCTTGGTGTGGTAACCCAGTAAGTGATGGAGCAGAGTGGAACTGAATGAAAGTGGAAGAGGTGAAGATTAATTAGGGAGATAAGACGAACGGCCAAAAACACTAAATTATTTCTGTGAATGTCAGTGACATCCGAGCTTAGAGAAAATAAGACCTCACTCATTTTCATCTGTTTGCACAGCTGCGAGAAAGATCATTGAATAATTTTTGTGTTTTTTCTGTTTCTGGGCACAATAACATTTTTTAATTTCCCATATACTACTGTAGGAGGAGTTAATGAGAGTGTTCACCAATGACTGACCAGCTTTGCCCTCTTAACCCTCCCAGACACAGTCACTCGATTCGCGTGACGTCGCCTTGTATTAGCTCTGGCACAGTCATTTGAATCGCGTGGTTTAAGCACAAAAATATTCGTCAGAAAAAAACTTATAGGCCGATTTGCGTGATTTTTGGGCGCATCATAGGGTCGCCAAAGCTCTCTCGAGGTAAGTCATTGGCAACGCTGCTTTGCCTTATCTACCTCAGCCCGCTCCCTCCAACCTCAGTGTTTGTCGAGCAGTCAGGCGGTGGTGTTTGACAGCTCGTGGTTCCCTTTAAATCGTCCATAATTCTCCCCCTCTCGCCCAAGGCAAAGGCCCTATTGACTCAGTGAGATAATACATTGTATGTGAACATATAGTGACGTGATATTGTCGATGGAACATACATATATGTATTGAAAAGCAATTCTGGCTGTTAGCAATCGTTGGGCCTTGGAGCCAGACGCATGGTCAGTGTAGCGGGGTTTCGCCACTCCGCCCCCCCCCCGTAGGCCGTATGGCGTGAGTGGAAATACGTATATAAATGAAGCCAAGGCATAAATACATATTGTGTGAAACATACTGTGGATGGCTTGGTGAAATTATGGAGCCAGCAAGCGTTACGTACGGCATGAAACAGAGTGTTGTGAAGGGGCAAACCTGAAGTCGGGAGGGGAGAATTACCGGTGTTTTAGGGCTGGAATTATTGTGATTCTGATAGTGTAAATGCGTATGGAATTGTATGAAATATACGTCAAACAAGCTGCGAGTTTCTGTGAACGAGTGTGGTGTGTGCTAAAAATAGCGTTGCCTCATACTCTCAGGGAGAAGCTGACTCACACACACACACTACATAACTCCTCATCTTCAAATCCCTGGTCTAACTGGATCAACACCCCTGGAGGAAGTGAGTTCTGCAAATTTTGTTGATATATATAATAATCTATTACCATTACCTCTCCAACTTTCAGACAAATAACCATTTTCTCCTACAGATTACACATATGAAAGAAAGTAAATCTCCACAGCAGTAACTATAGAAGAGTTATGTTTATGTGTAGTAGGTTATAACAATAGGAAAACATCCATGGAAGATGTAACAGTCTGTACAGATAGGGGAAAAAAGTTGGTAGCATAGTCTTCAGGCAGGTGTGCAAGGAAAAAACAGTGTGTGTAAAAGTTGGTAGCGATCGGAAGAGTAACCTCACTTTGTCGGCCAATTACTCGAAAACTATTAGACTTATCGATTTCCTGTTACAACCATCATCAATACCACTAAATTCTACGTAAGATCAATACCAGAATGTAAGCCTTTGGTAGCGTTTTGGGGGGTAAAAGGCGAGAGAAATGTTTTTGTTCCTAGCCGTTGTTGTGTGACAAGCGCTCGGAGTAATAACATCATTTTGTCGGCCAGTTACTCGAAAACTATTAGACTTATTGATTTTCTGTTACAACCATCATCAATACCACTAAATTCTACGTATGATCAATACCAAAATGTAAGCCTTTGGTAGCGTTTTGGGGGATAAAAGGCGAGGGAAATGTTTTTTTCCCTCGCGTTTGTTATCAGTGACATTCGCTCGGAGTAATAACCTCACTTTGTCGGCCAATTACTCGAAAACTATTAGACATCGATTTTCTGTTACAACCATCATCAATACCACTAAATTCTACGTGTAATCAATACCAGAATGTAAGCCTTTGGTAGCGTTTTGGGGGGTACTCGTAAAAGGCGAGGGAAATGTTTTTCCTCGCGTTTGTTATCAGTGACATTCGCTCGGAGTAATAACCTCACTTTGTCGGCCAATTACTCGAAAACTATTAGACTTATCGATTTTCTGTTACAACCATCATCAATACCACTAAATTCTACGTATAATCAATACCAGAATGTAAGCCTTTGGTAGCGTTTTGGGGGGTAAAAGGCGAGGGTTTTTTCTTTTTCCTCGCGTTTGTTATCAGTGACAAGCGCTCGGAGTACTAACCTCACTTTGTCGGCCAATTACTCGAAAACTATTAGACTTATCGATTTTCTGTAACAACCATGATCTATACCACTAAATTCTACGTATGATCAATACCAAAATGTAAGCATTATGTTACGTTTTGTGCGAGAAAAGGCGGTGGAAATGAGTGTCTCTTCCCGGCTGTTACCATTGAAAAATGCTCGTAGTAATACTCTCTCTTTCTCGGCCAATTACTCGGAAACTATTGGACGTATCGATTTCACGTTTGAACCATGATGAAGAGCAATAAATTCTACATATGTACAATACATAACTATGTAATATTTCTGATAAGAATTCGTTGTTACATAGACGGGAATATTGCGTACGCCTTGCGCGCATCACGAAAGTCAATCACGCGCGGAGTGCCTAGTACTTTTTTTCGATTTACTCGAGAACTATGAAGCGTATGGGGTTTGTATTTGAGATGGGGAAAGCTGGATAATTGGGGCATATTACTATGTAATAAAAACATAAGGTGCCTGGGAAAACTTTGCTCTCAGAGGTCAGTGAAATTTTTCCGAAAATGGCTTTCAGTTTTTGGCCATTTTCTCGAAAAGTATATATCGTATCTCAACCGGACTGGTTTCGTTAGAAAGCTGATGAAATTCTCTATAAAAACTTATAGATCATTTTCCTGTATGATGGAAAACCTTCAAACGGCGATGTTGGGAAGTGAAAACAGTTTACTCGACCATGCTTCCAGGGCTAATAACTTTTTTTGCTGGTGTTTTCCTGTGTTTTGGTCCCGTTTATCAGATAGAACAAACATCGATGCATACCTGGAGATAGGTTTCATGGGAATACATGGATTTTTGGGTGGCGAAAATAAGGCAAGAATGTGTTTCATTCGCTTAAATTTGCTCAAATTTGCCGCACGCGTGCTCCCCGGCCGGGCGGCTTCGTAGTGAAAAATCGTGAGCCAGAAAACTTACTGAAACTTACCGTGCGGGATAACAACTAATTGGCTAAGAGTAGGATGTGTTAGCTTGTGACTGGTAGCAGAAGCTTTCTTTGCGTGCAATAGGCTGTTTATACTTAAGACTGACCATTGCTTGTTGAGTTTAAAGAGGCAGAGTAAGCTACTATTTAAGCGAGAAGAACTGGCAAGTGAGACAGTTTTACACGGTTTTTCACCAAACACATTCGGGACATATTTCCCATCAGACACAGTGTATCACTTAACACATTTGTGCAGACACACTTGTTCACTTTGACTGCAAAACACACAGACTGAGCACTGTTTCCCCCTTTTGGTTCACCTCTCCACATAATACTGGTGTGGATTATAATATGACTGCTTCTACTAGTTCCTCAAGCTGCGAGTTCTTAGCTTCCACTTACTATAATTTGGTTAGGTAAGAAAACTGACTCATTTTTACATCTGTATTGTGAACCTATATGGAATTCTTTTGTAAACGAATCCTGGTTTGTTTTTGTGTGTACGTTACAGTGTAAAGCAACGTAAGTTAGTTTTCTTGTGAGCCTTACCCTACCCTCTTGGTGACTGATAAAAATTTGAGAGTGCACCGTAATGTATACTCACTAACAGCGGTATCCAGCATTGTCGGATCAAAAAGGCGAACATTCTAATCCTATTTGTTCAAGTTCAATCTTTCTACTCCAGAAAGACCATGTACCTCTTATACTTTGAAGAGGGATTATAAGAGGTCCAGGAACTTTCTATATCAGCTTTTGCAGACTAATACACAGTACTGTATTTGTGCACACCTGTTTACTGTTACCAGTGACCTCACATGACCTCCGACCGGTGACCTCAAATGACCTCGGAGGTCAACCTAACATAGCCTGTGTCCGAACAGGAAGTCATGTGAGTCTCCGTGTAAAAAATTGGGCTGCAGGGTCCAATCGTACGAGTGTGTATTGCTAGTGACCTCAAATTACCTCCGACCACTGACCTCAAATGACCTTGGAGGTCAACTTCACGTAGCTTATGTTCGAACTGGAGGTCATGTGAATCTCCATGCCAAACATTGGGCTGCAGGGGTACCCGGCGCTGCCCGGGCCAAAAAGGCGAACACTCTATCGGTGACTTCAAATGACCCAGGTATGAATTTTGACCCCCCTAAAACCATCCCTGGGTCACCCTGATTCAGAATATATATGGGTCCGGGGGTCTCTGACCCTTGGTTTGGGCGTGATTGAAGGACAAACAAACAAACAACGTGGCTCTTCTATATATATATATATATATATATATATATATATATATATATATATATATATTTATTTATATATTTATATATATATATATACACAGATAGGTAGATAGAAACTCTCTTAAAAATTCATGCTTAGAGTGACCTTTAAACGTTGTCAGGTCTACCTCATTTTTTTATAAGTTACTAAGGCAGTGAATTGGACTAAGAGCTTCTTGTGTCTTAATCAATATACACTATGTGAAATTTCGGATTATGACCATGGACCACCCTAAAGTACATGTAAGTGAAAGAACAGAGCCCTGTTGAACTCCATTTGGAAAGGTTCGTGTTCGTGATGACGTCCTGGTGCACTGGATGTGTTTGTATACCAGATAAGTAATTAGCATGCCAGCATTTACTCGTATGTTGCTCTCCATTTTTGCATTCTATAATTTGGTTATTGGTTTGGGTGGAATATAAACAAAGTCTTTACTAATGGCGAATGTTTTAAGAAGTGTACGAGTGTGCTGTGAGGGTCTTCTATAGCTGTTGATGTCAGATGCATTTTGTGTGTTATTGATAAGTCAGTGTTTGTGGTGGGTTGTGGTCTAAATCAATGTTATGAGGGAGCAAGGGGAACATGAGGTGTGAATGTTAAGAATTATACTTTAGTTATCTTGGATGGTGCGCATAGCAGTTTTTGTGGGTTTGTAGAAGGGTGTGTTGAGGTCTTGTTTGGTTTAACTTGTGGCCAGAAGCTTGCCTCATATGAGATAGCTTTCGGGAGCTGGGCTCCACCTTCATTCATGAGGGGGGGTTTTAACTACACATCATGGGGTTTGTCACAGAAGTAACTCTCACAAATTTTATTGGATATTAGGTTATCTGTTCCCGAGACAGGGAAAGGTAAATAAGCTGTCGAAAGTAGCACATGATGCTCAAGTTCTGAGCGTGACATGCTTTGGAAGGAGCGTGTCCCACTCGTGTAATTCCCGGTTTCCCACCAACCAGAAAGTTTTTGACCACAATAATTTAATAACTACAGTGAATTGAGCAAAAATATTTCATGGGGAATACCGTTTCTAAGACAAATATGTACATTTGAAATCATACTGCAAATATCACTAAACTGGCCATATTACAGCACTAGAAAGCCAGTTTTGTAACCCCCAGCCACAATCCACGGGTTAGGTATAGTGGTAACTGTTTCATGGTTTCAGATACTGTAGTCTGCGTATGTGTAGTTGCTGATGTATATGAGGGGCTCCAGCTGTCAATATGTTAACCGAATTTGTGCCACAAGGATTTAAGTCTCGGGGAAAGCTGGGGTTTATTGCCTACATAACGTCATTCAGGGATTGGAGACTGGCCACCCCAACTATAAATATTTGTATTGAAAAGATAATTCTGGGCATGTATGCTTCTAGTGGGGTAAGGGCTAATGGTAACGTATTGCTGATCTTTCTTATGGCAGCATTCTTAGAACTAGGAGGGTGCAGGTATATGCAAACCTGCAATTTGTCAAGGTAACTGTATGAAAGAGTTTCGAACATTATATGTGGTTGTCTTGCATGCCATATTAAATACAATATTCAGCACCAAGTTAGTCAAACCTGGTTTGAGCTGGTCACTGGTTAGGTAATTCACTCACTCACTCCATATAAAACTTCAGTGGCATACAGCTCACTTACCTTCTGACTAAACCCATCGGAGTCTCCTTTTTCTAGCCTCCAAGGAGTGACTTTCTCCCAACATAATCTCAACAAGAAAGTTCTACCTGCTCCAGTAAAGAGCTTTGTGGCCTTCCCTTCGGTCTTGTCCTCTCTGGATTGACTGTTTCAGATATAGCCCTATAAGTAGGGTCAACATTAAGGAAAACTGTCAGAACGAACGACCTTGACTTAGTATTGCGGAGTAATCGCTTGCCATGCACGTGGTCATACAAGTGATACCAATTAATCCTACAGAGGCATTTAGCACCAAATGAATTATTTTGTTGCTCCAAGGCAGTATTTAGTGTTCGTTTTCCACAGCAGTTGAGTAAGACCGGGAACACCAGTGTCCTGACGATGTGACAAATTGTTCCTCTACACAAATAATGATAACGCCAAAGACTTGAACTGAGTGATCCCATAACACGATATGCCAGACCAGTGGGAGGAGAGATGTTATCATCTGACTTATCATTATCATGGATCACAGTGCCGTGGTTTGTAATTCTTTTCAAGTCCCTTATGTCATCACCACTTGCATGAACAGAGTGTACTGCCTCATCCAACATACCAGTAAATACTTGGCCATTGACCTTGGCCCAGGGCCAAGCTTTCCTTCTTAAACTTGGTTAAGAAAGACACCTAAGAATATTACACAAAAGGTTTAAGTCACATTCCAAACTAAGGTAAGTTGCAGACTAAGACAAATTTCTTTCAGTATGAAACGTCTCACATTGCAAAACTTGCAGAATATAAATATAAGATTTTAAAGCAGTACAGGTTGTACTATCCAAGATACCTATCTCTACAAGTTATGTACATTATTCTACATGCTATATTATGCTAGAATTCACTGAGACGATAGTTTTAAATTTCTAACTTCCAGTTCCGAAATAGTGCAGACGAAACCTCGGTGACTGTATTCGTACAGTATGCACAAAATCAGTTTGTTTTTGTTGAATTGCTGGTTTGTTTCTTGGGAAGTTGATGAATCTAGTGGTAAAACTGCTGATAATGCCAATGCATCTACCGAGTTATCACACTGCCTACTGTGAAGTCAACACTAGAAGCAGTAGTAGTTGCAGTAGTAATAGTAATTGGTAGGGTTTAGCATTTGTGTCGGCGCCCCGTCCTTTATGCTTTTCAGTTATTTATTTTGCTGTAGTCTGATTATTTCTTTTCTTTTCTCTTGACTTCCTGATGCGATATTCCAGCAAACATAAAATGAATGGGCCAATATCGTGCCAGTGTTGGTATTCCGACTTTTAATATATCGGCCCAGTGATATAATATCTTGCTGGTGATATCGGCCCAAAAAATGTACGTATCAATTTGCACCCCGGGATGTATCGGCCAGGTACGGGATTTGTAATGGGCCATTGATGGAAGCCCTAATTGTATCATAACAGGGTGTATGTAGTCGGACCAATCTACAAAAAATACGAAGTGTCTAGACATCTCCAAATTAATGAATCTTGAAACTGGCTTTTTCTTCCGTAGGGGAAATGACTTTATGGAGTTGCAAACTTCAAGTCTTTGATTAAAAAAAAACTATCCTAATTCGAATGCTTGTCCTCTATGACTGCCTTCTATGCAGCTGCCGCATCTAATAGCTCATTCAGAGGGAGAAGGGCAATGCAACACTGATCTCACCCAGGTTCCATGCATCTATGAACATATGCTATATTGGCAGCTTGATCTCGCCTTACGTCCCGCACTGCTTCCAGGTAATGAAATGTCTGAAATGAAACACCTGGAATTAACTGTCCGGAATGGGACTCGTACCGTGGCCTCCTTACATCAGGAATGTGCATGCTGCCACTCAGCCAGGACGACCTCCTTATACTATAGTGCAACTCTGGCAGGTTTACAGACCCAATTATATATTTAAATATTGTGTGTGTATATTCGTAGCAATGCAACTTCCAAATATTTAGATATGATCTTCCAGTAAGCTGAAAACATAAGTTTAGTGCCGTAAAAATATTACCAACTAGAAAACACACAGAGAACGCATACCTCCGACAATGCCATTGCTATTGAAAAGGATCCGTATCCGAATCCACGGATATAGGATCTGGATCCTGATCCTCCCAAACTAAAAAAAAAAAAAAATCTGTCTTGGTCCATGGCCCACCTTTCCACAAAATTTCATTGAAATTCACTGAGAACATTTCGAGATATTGTGCGGGATACTCGGGATCCGGATCCGGATCTGCCCCCAAATTTAATGATTTCATCTTTGGGTTATGGCCTATTCTTGCACAAAATTTCATAAAATCCGTTTATAACTTTTTGAGTAAAATTGCTAACAGACAGACAAACAAACAGCCAAATAAAATAACAAGCCACCACCGCCAAAACATGAGGCGGTAAAATCATAACTTTAGTTTTATAGCACGACAGCGGCCTGTGGAAAAGTTCCGTCCCTGTTCAAAATTCGATTTAATATAAAATATATTTCCAGTAGCCTATGAATGAAAATGATCTGTGATGGATGGCGTTTACCTGTATAACTCTGTTATAGCTGCATGATTATGCTGTTGGCTTTGTCTGCAATACATAGCTCGGGCCAGTATTTTGTTTCCACTCTTAACCCAGTGTTGGAAAAAAAGTGATTATATATATATATATATATATATATATATATATATATATATATATATATATATATATATATATATATATATATAGATAGATAGATAGATAGATAGAGAGAGAGATATAGAGAGAGAGAGAGAGAGAGAGATTGAAAATGTTTATAATCTGGCGGCGCAACTGCCAGGGTCATATGCCGCCGGATGACAAAGTAAAAGACGCAGCAAAATAAAAAGTGCATATTCAAATTAAAGTTAATATCTGTTAGCAGGAATAAAACACTGAAAATAATAAAAGAATAGTTTATAAAATATCAAGTACTTATAAAAGTGGAAGGAGGCCCGCCTCCTGAAGAAAACTAAAAACATCACTAAAATCGAAAAACACTTCACCGAGCATCGAGGACAAACAGTAGGCACCATCTGCCCCCCTTATGCCTATGGAGGAATCTCTGATGTAACTCCCCCGGACTCGGACACTTGACCAGCAAGTGACGGACAGTAAGGGGAACAAGGCAGTCATCATAGTACGGTTGAGATTCACCATTCATCAGGAACCCATGTGTAAGCCGAGAATGCCCAATGCGAAGCCTAGCAAGAGCCACCTCCAGTCGCCGAGACATAGAGGGAAGAACCCATGGCACAACCACTCTCTGAAAGATTTCTTTTAGTTTATTATGCGAAACAACATCCCAGTGTCTCTGCCAACACGTAAGAATTGTGAACCGCAAGTAAGGTATCATATCAGAAGCAGGAAGTGGGTAATCAGTTGGGGGCTGTTGAGAAGATGCAGCTTTAGCTAAAGTATCTGCCCTCTCATTGCCCACCACACCAACATGTGCACCCAACAGAAGTCCACATGGCGGCCACGACGACCAAGAAGAAAAAGCCACTCTAAAATTGATAAAACCAATGGATGGGATGCATTAAAAGACTCCAGTGCAGACAAAGCACTAGGCAAGTCACTAAAAATCACAGAAACGGATTGGAGGAGAGTAAAAATAATTTTAAGAGCATATAAAATTGCAGAAAGTTTCGCTGTATACACTGAAGTAATGCCAGGAAGGCTACCGCCCCTACTAAAGGAAGGGAGGACAACACCAAATCCTACTCCAGTATCAGTCTTAGACCCGTCAGTATAGAGGGAGACGGAACCCTCATGAATGGAGGCATAATCTAAAACGAGAGAGAGGGACACCTGAGATGGAAGTGAGCCCTTTTTTTCAACAACGGATCTACAGAACGTCACGTGAGGGAGTAGCCAAGAACCCACCCTTGGGATCCGATGTGGACAAATTGCCTGTCTTGGAACAGAAAGGGCTAACACAACAGACCGGACCCTGTAACCAAATGGCTTTGGGAAATTAGAACGGGTGTCAAAAACAGAAGGTCGGGAATCCTGGGAGACGATGGCACAAGAAATTGAGTCTGAATGCGGTGAAGACGATACCAGCACCTCATCATTAGCAACTGGTGTCGCAAATCCAAGGGGAGTACACCAGCATCCACCAACAAACTTGAAATTGGGGATGATCTGAATGCCTCAGTTGCCAGATGTACACCAGCATGATGCACAGAATTTAACAACTGGTAACAGGCATCTGTTGCAGAGGAGTAGACCTCACATCCATAGTCAAATTTAGGAAGAATAAGAGACCCATGCAAGAGGAGGAGGGTCTGATGGTCAGCACCCCAAGAGGTATGAGCTAAAACCCTCAAAAGACTCAAAGCATTAAAACATTCCGCCTTAACAGAACATTTGTGTGGAACCCAGGTTAGTCATCTATCAAAGAGAATACCCATAAACCTCGTCTCTTCCACACAGGATATTCGCCTACCATAGAGATACAAGTCAGGGTCTAGGTGAACCCCTCGAAGACGACAAAATGCATAGCCACTGTCTTTGTTAAAGAAAAATGGAAACCGTGAGATTCTAGCCAGTCAGAAATTCTATTGAGAGCCAGCTGCAACTTCCTCTCTGTCAGAGACATTCTAGATGCAGTGAAGGAAATTGAGAGGTCATCGACATATAGTGATCCTCGTACACCGTCAGGAAGTACACTGATGACGCTGTTAATGGCTACAGCAAACAGAGTAACACTAAGGATACTCCCCTGTGGTACTCCATCTTCTACTGCACGGGCATTAGAAAGCACTCCTCCCACTCGCACCCATAAAATTTGGTTAGATAAAAACTGTTGAATAAATATAGGCAAGCGTCCATGAAGACCAAACTCATGAAGAGAGAGTAAAATGCCATGACGCCAGGCAGTGTCATATGCCTTCTCGAGATCGAAGAAGACCTTGACCTGGTATGGTTGGTGGAGAAAGCCTCATAGACAGCAGATTCCAAGATTCCAAGGACAGAAGTGCATCAGAGGTAGATTGCATTTTTCGAAAACCATGCTGAACAGGGAATAAGAAGTCACCTCTCTCTAAAAACCACACAAGCCTAACATTGACCATCTTTTCCAAAACTTTACATTTACAAGACGTCAAAGAAGTAGGCCAATAATTCGTTGCCTGTAGGTGGTCCTTTTCTGGTTTGGGGATGGGGATAACTACAGCAACACCCTAACAAGCCGGAAACTCCCCAGAACACCAGATCTTATTAAACAGTGAATGCAGAAACAACGGGGTCTCATCAGATAGGTGGCATAAAAAGGCATAAGGAATATCATAATAACCAGGAGAGAAATCATAGTAATATGACAGAGCCGCCTGGAGTTCAGAAATTGAAAATGGAACATTGTAAGGCTCTCCCCCAGCAGAGGCAAAACTGAGACCACGAGACTCTAGACGCCCTGTGGCAAGCCGAAGGCACATCCGCATCCTTCTTTGATGCACTGGCAAAATAATCAGCAAGCAACTCTGCAACAGTAAATGGAGCAGGCACAGTTTCACCTGCTACAGATAAAACAGGAGGGGAGGGAACAGTAAATTTTCCTGAAACTTTCCTTACCCGGGTTCCACACCTGGGTGAAGGAAGTCCTTGAGTTGATGGAGGAAACATAATCCTTCCAGGATGAACGCCTGGCCTCCTTTAAAATCCGCCTCATATGAGCTCATGCCGTCTGATATGCCACCAAATACTGAGGATCCCCACGGTGACGACGAAGTCGAGAGAAGGCAACTCGTTTGGCTCTCACCACAGAACTACACTCTGAGCTCCACCAAGGAACCGGATGTTTAGGACTCTGACCCTTCGTTTTTGGAACAGATTATAGGGGTGCTGAGTGCAACACGGTATTGAAATATGACACTGCCTCAGTAAGACAGCCAAACTTGTTGACAGAAAGGGAAATGGAACTTATTTCCCTGAAATGTGGCCAGTCAGCCTTATCCAGCAGCCAGCGAGGAAGACGTGGCTGAGGTCCACCTGCACTAGCAGTTAAGAGTAATGGAAAATGGTCATTGCCATACAGGTCTTGCAAAACATCCCAGTTAAAATCTAAAACAGCATTAGCTGAACATAAGGACAAGTCAATGGCAGTAAAAGTTCCTGTCTGGCTATGGAAATAAGTCATTATATTGGAGTTTAAAATGCCTAACTCCTCCTCTTCCACTAAAAAGGCCAGCATTACACTCTGAGGGTTGGCCTCACTGTTTCCCCATTGTGGATGGTGACCATTCATATCTCCCAGTAACAGAAAGGGAGAAGGAAGGCCATGAATAAGGCGTTCCAGATCTGCCTTTCAACAGTAGCACTGGGAGGTAGATAAAGACTGCAAACTGTATACTGCCAACGTAAAAACATCCGGACAGCGACAGCCTGCAGGGGGGTAGAGATGGCCAGATGAATGCACGGAATATTCTGGCGAAGGAAGATAGCAGCACCTCCACGATGAACTTGGCCCGGCACAGGATCAGAATAAAAGGCATGGTAGTCGGAAGGACCGGAAGGAACGGCATCACATACCATGATCTCCTGGATGTACATGCACAGAGGAGTAAATTGAGAAACAAGATGACACAGTTGCTCATAGTTAACACATAAACCCCGACAATTCCACTGGATGACAGAATCCATTATGGAGGAATGATGATTAAGTGAGGGACTGTACCCCTGTCAAGCGAGCGGGTTTGGACTGATGCTTATGAAGGCCCTTCCCAGGAGCCTGCCCAGCACCAGAAACCTGCACCCTCTGTCTAACATCCAAAGGCAAACGTGAGGATGGGGAAGTTGTACAACACTTCTTCTTGGAGTGGACATACCAATTTGTCTGGAAGGCCAGTGCCCTCACCAGAAGCCCCAGAAGTGGAAGTAGAGTCCACAGGACTTGAATCATTTGAGGAGGCCATCCTATGCTTCAGCTGTCCAACATCCCCAGGTGGGGACAGGACCAAAGCTGAACCATCAGCTTCAACTGTCACCTGGCTAGATTCCTCAGCCTGCTGGACAAAGGGAACAGGAGAGGTGTCGACAGAAGGATCAACAACAGAGACCTTAGGTGGCCAGTCTTCATGTTCAGAGGACTCTGATGAACATTGGTGAGGTTTGCCAGGAACAGATGGAGCCTCGGGCATACTGGCTATGACGGGAGAAGGAGTCCGGTCGACGTGGACATCTGCCACCACCACAGAAGTATGCAAGTCGTCAGCCACCGAAGTGGGGCGGAAACAGTCGGAGTAGCGGTCAGGCAAACATCATTCTCACCAACAGTACTAACCACGGGGACAGCATTCTGCAAATCGCGAGTTGAAGGAGTGGATATTGGAATGGATCGAGGCTGCCTCTGAGATACAGGACGATGCACTGGTGTTCCAGAAAGGACAGAAGCATAAGTAATCCCAGGCTGAAAGAAGAGTGTCTGGGATCTCCTGTTTGCTTCAGGAAGAAACTCTCTCATGTGTACGAATGGACAAAATCTCCTTGTCAAGGCAGTATCTTGGACAGTTTTTAGAAGAGACAGCATGAAGACCTTCATAGTGATAACATTTAAGGGGTCCTGTACAGTTGCTGGTATGGCTTGCTCCACCACAGGAGACACAGACACCAGGAAGGCCAGCCTGTGCACAGCGGCAAAATCGGCTAACGTGACCATACCCCTGACAGTGGAAACATCGCTTTGGGGTCAGCACGTATGGCTTAACAGGCAGTGACACCCAAGCAAATTTACCTGACGAAGGCAACGTTAGTCTGTCAAAAGTCAGGAACAAGGTAGGTGTCGGGGTCAGGACACCATCACTTTTCTTCTGTACTCTCTCAACACTCACCACACCAGAAGATCTCAATTCCTCCAACAACTGTGCCTCTGGGTATCGAAGAAGGTCATGGGAAAAAATCACACCTTTGCATTTGTTAAAGGCAGCATGAGGAACACATGTAACTTGGACACCAGAAACAGAAGTGAGAGCTTGTAATCGGGAGCTTTCCTCTGGGGAAGACACCTCAAGCAGGAGGCTTCCAATGAGATCTTAGGTTCTCTCCCACATGTAGACACAATGGCACGGTATAAATTAAAGATACCAACATCCAGGACTGACCCACCCAGAGGGGTTTTCAGCACTAGATATTTCCCAAAAGATAACAGCATAGTTTCTGCTGGGCCCAGCTCCAGAGTCCCACCAACCTCACGTGACCGCCTCCCTGTCCCAGCTGGCTGCTGGGGCAAAGGAGGATAGTCCCCAGGGGTCTGGAATGGCTCCAGAGTGGCAATCAGGGAAGAAGAGTAGGAAGAGCGTCCAGCAACAGGTGTGGTGTTGGCAACAGTATTTTTAGTTACTTTCTCCATATAGCAACACAACAACTTCACTACCCCACCATGAAGCCCAACAACGGGAGGTCTTATGCCAGGGACAACACCACTGACGACCCCAGAGGTAGCATGAGAGTATACGCGGGTAACCACCGGGGGACCTGGGCAAAGGTGACTCCAGGACGATAGGAGCCACCAGGCCCCCCAGTGCTCACTTGACCCTAGCCAACACATGACCAGCCGATTGACCTGGTCTGGCCCAACCAGGCCACCCGTCTAGCCAGAATAAGGGACCAAAGAGGTGTATTGCTAGCTGCAGGGCGCATCGTGCAGCATCACTCAACCCTAGGACTCCCGTCTCCCAGCATTGTGGGACACCACGCACGGCAAACACGTGGGGAGGCAACAGTCCCACCCTAGATGGCAAATGGGCAAGGATTAACATCACCAGCAGGCCTCCTCCACCAGTGATGTAGGGGGTGCTTGGTTCATGAGACCGACAAATGCTAACACTGCCAGCCACGCTTCAAACCCAGCCACAACGTCAAGGTGGCCCCCCTCAGCGGAGAGAGAGAGAGAGAGAGAGACATATTTTACACCAACTGGCCCATTATATTAAAACACATTATTGCCAAGATTTAATACATGTTTTCCATCAATTGGCCCAACATATATATATATATATATATATATATATATATATATATATATATATATATATATATATATATATATATAACATTATGGTCAGGAATCGGCGCAATGTACAGTTGCCGTTTTCCATTAGCTCCGTTATATGCCGATACCGAACCGTCATTACCTCCGCCAATGAAGTAGGAGGAGGTTATGTATTCACCTATGTTTACTGCCTGCCAGAATCGAAAGATTCAGCAACCATGTTGGTCAGTTCTGTATGTTTGTGTTTGTTCGTTTGTCTGGACTCTACTGTACAGGTCACAATTTTGCTCGATACGTTTTGAAAAAAAAAAAAAAAAAAACAGTAGGTAGATATCCATAAACCCTGGAAATCTATTGTTTTTCATCAAAATCGGTCAAAGGCCCTGGGCTGGGTGGGGGATTGAAACCCCTCAATGGTCGTGGGTCCGGAAATCGTTGGGACCCAGTGGCCGGCTCAGGTACCATTTTGTCAGATATCGAAAATCGATTTTTTTCTTACGTAATTGATGAGAAAAGTCTGGCGCAATGCAGGCAGTACAACATGGGGCAAGAGGGAGGGGTAGAACGGGACAGGAAGAAGGGGGAAGAGGGGGGGGAAGGGGGGGCAAAGAAGTGGGAAAGGAGGAAAAGAGGGTAAGGCAAATAGGGCGGGAAGTGGGGGGGGAAGACGGGGGGGGGGAGGGAGGGGGAAAAAGGGGGGAGGAAAAGAAAGGAGGAATGAGGGGGGAGAAGTGGAAAGGGGAAGAGAATGGGGGGAAAAGAGGGAAGGGGAAGAGGGGGAGGGGGTGAAGATGGGTAGGGGTGAAGAGCTGGAGGGGGAAGGAGGAGGAGGAAGGAGGGAGAGGGGAAAGAGGGTGGGGGATCCATCCGGTAGCGCTCTGCCTACTGCAGTTCCATCTGTTTGTTTGTTTGTCCACACAATATCTCCAACTTTTCTCCATGATTTTCAATGAAATTTTGTGGAACGGTGGGCTATGGGCCATGAAAGAACTGATCAAAGTTTGCGGCTGACCCAGATACGGATCCGGATCCAGTGTAACCTGCATAATATCTCGAAAAGTTCTCAACGAGTTTCAATTAATATTTGTGTAACAGTGGGCCATGGAACAAGGCACGAGTGACTAAATTTTGGAGTGGATCTGGATCCTATGTATTCCATACAATATCACCGCTTATCCGGATCTGGATTCTTTTTAATGGCAGTGGCATTGGCTTTCAAGTTTTAATGTTTGCTGAGATATTGTCTTTCTGTTTTCTGTTGCTTGTTTTTATTCATTTCCCTAACTTACATTCGAGTTGAAGTATTTCAGGATAAATCTTAGTTACTCCACATTATGTTTTCTCCTATAGCCCTGAGTATGCTATAAGGCTAAAAGTTAAACATACAGTACACTTTACTTTAAGCAGTAGAATCACCTTACCGATCAATTCTTCTTCTTCCTGATAGTCTTTTATATTTTTAAGGTTATTTTTGAGGAGATGAATGAACGTTTCCTGTTCAGTTTGTTTCCCTATTGTTTTTAGCATGTCCCTTCCACTGTATCAACTGTTTCTCGATTGTAATGGCAGACACTTCCAACATTCTGTTCACCTTTTAGTACCTCTTCCTAACCTTACATATTACTTACTTAACGAAACCTAACCTAATGTAAAAAGATTTATGTTAAAATAAATTCGGTTTGGAGTTCTTCTGTTATTATCACCAAAGTTAAACTGAGAAATTGCAGTCTCTTTAGATGGGTGAGTATAACTTTCCCTAACTCACCTATTCTTTATCCTCATCTCATAGTTAGTTCCCTTCAATCTGGTCAAATCTCTAAGGATACTTAACTAGATTGCCTCGGAATGACGGATGACAACAGGCTAGTGGTCATGGTTAGGTTTGTAATGGTCTATCCAAGCGTCCAGGTGTGACGTATTTACAGTGTGCAGCTTGAATGAGCTCAAAGGACAATGAGCAATGGCGTATCTCCTCTCCCTCATAGGCTTCAGAGAAGGCAACCATTATTTAATTACAATTACTTAAATACAATGACTTACCTCACGAAACTTACAAGGAAGGCCCAGCTTAATAAATCAATCTTATTTTCATATAATAAGATCAAATAGTCATTTTATGTACATAATACCTTCTCCAATTTTCAACGTCACCACAATAAACAGACGCAGTCAAGTACGATGGAAACTTCCTAAGTATTTATACACATATTTACAATATAGTCGCCCATAAGGGTTAAATGCCGTAGCACTTAATTTATCAAAAATAAGGATTACTAACCAGGAACTAGAGCAAATCCCTGGGATAATAACCAGCTTGAAATATCAATAAACGTTCTGTGGAATTTTCCTCTGCCTTGTAGCAGGGACAACTATGTTAATATTGCACATTTTACTGCTATACACAGGATACCTCGCTCTGGGGGAATATAATTTCGACAACTAACCTAAACTAGCAGTTTAACCAAACATAACCCAACTTAACCAAGTTTCGAGGTAGGTTTAGCAAGCTTGCCATTAGAAACGTCAGTGATGCATGGAAAAAAAAAAAAAAAAAAAAAGATAACTAGAAGGGGAAAACAAGTCAACAGGAAAAAAAAACACCAAGAAAATTGATAGAAAAATGCAGAAAACAAACTGGAGTAATAACAACTGAATTGATAAAGTAAAGTAAAGCGTGCATTTACTAAAGAAAATGAAAACTCTGAACATAATTTCAAAAGTTCATTATGAAGCGTAAACCTTGGTGATTACCTGTGCTTACCATTTCACTGTACCATGGGTCACAGAAGTATCGGTGCACCGCGGGTCCGATGCCTACCAAAAACATACGTTCATAACCAACGTCTCATTATGTATGAACAATGTCTGTTTATAAGAACATAGCATAATTTTGCTATTTGTGTGCAAGAGGATATTGTTAGTCGGCGATATACGAGGTGCTACCCAAAAGTTCGAGTAAATTGAATATTGTAGGAAAATATATTGCCCTACCTCCAAGTTTTCACTGTCGCCTTCGAAGTAGTCCCCTTGGGCATGTATACAGTGGTCCCAGCATTTTTTCCACGAGTCCATGCAACCCTGGGAGGCTTCAGGCGTGATGGTCTTGAGCACCTCCTGCGATTCTGTCTGGATCTCCTCAGTCGAGTCAAATCGACACTCTTTCAGTCGTAATTTCAGCTTGGGAAACAGGAAAAAGTCGCAGGGGGCAAGGTCAGGCGCATAGGGTGGGTGGGGAATGACTACCGTGTTAGTGGAAGCCAGGAACTGCCGGACAACAATTGATGTGTGGGCTGGGGTTTTGTCATGATGCAGGACCTAGTCTTTGTTCTTCCACTGTTCTGCACGTCTGTGGCAGATGTTCTCCTTCAGATGCTGTAAAACTTCACAGTAAAATTTTCCGTTGACAGATTGGCTGGGTGGGATGAATTCCTTGTGAACAGTTCCTTGGATATCGAAGAAAACGAGCAACATCGACTTGACATTGCTGCGAACTTGACGAGCTTTATTTGGCCTTAGTGAATTGGGAGACTTTCATTGCGATGACTGCTGCTTTGTCACCGGGTCATAACCATAAACCCATGATTCATCACTAGTTATGACCTTGGAGATGAAGGTGGCGTCATCTCTGACCTGATTCTTGAGCTCCCTTTAAACCGCAACACGATGAGCCTTCTGCTCATCACTCAGCAGTTTTGGCACAAATTCTGCAGCGATGCATCTCATGCCCAACACGTCCGACAAAGTGCGTTGCACGCTCCCATACGACAGTCCAACAATATCATAAACATCATGGATAGTTCGTCTATGATCTGCAAAGATACCCTGACGAACATTTCTGACGTTTTCTGATGTTGTTGCCGTTGACGGTCGTCCAGAATGGTCATAATTTTTGACGGACGTTCGTCCTTCCTTGAACCGATTGTACCAGAAAACTGTTCTGCTTTGGGACATGGAATTGTCACCAAAGGCTTGCTGAAGCAACCGGTGAGTTTCTGCAGCCGTCTTGTTGATCTTGAAGCAGATCTTCATGCAGGTTCTTTGTTCCGTGAGGTCCGCCATTGCAAAACCGCCAAACCGCCTACACACCACGTTACAATAGCAATCGTAGCTCAACAAAATGTCCGCTCACAGACACGGCTGGGGCTACACTGATGCACAAGGGGTGCTGCTGATTACTCCTAGCGGCAAAAGGCAAAACTGCGAACGGTTGGCTCCCTTGTTCAAATTACTGGTACTTTGGGTAGCACCTCGTATTACACCTACCGACATCAGGGCTGCCAACGTGTGGTAGGTCGGTCACTAATATTTCAGTGACCTTCGTTCTGTGGTCCCAAATGTTTACCAATGTTTTTATGACCCACTGTACCCTTCACGGTCCGGTCTGTACCTCTTGATGCTCACATAATTTTAAAAAAGGGGGAGGGGGAGTTTTCACTCAGTGTACTCAAGGTTGTTGTTGTTGTTGGAAACAAAGATCATGTTGGAAACAAAGAAATTTTAAGTCACATTCAGACATCTCATGAGGCCTGATAAATTTGTCATCTGCTAAGTGTAATTTTTAGCCTTGAGATATATTGTGAGCAATGCAGTAAACACACCCAAATTAAGAGTGATATTAAGAAATTCATCAATTTTAGTGTTCTTAACACATCAAAGAATAGTTTTTCGTATGATCCCGGGAGACCTTTCGTTCCACCGGCATACCTACTAGTGAAGTGCCTTGATGACACTTCCAGTGACCCCACTAGAATTACTGCATCATCGACAGACTCTACTGTAGGTTAGTAACCATACAACTGTTGGATGATACTGCACAATGACTCTGACTCACAGGCAACCAATTGCTCAATCCATGATGCCGAAAAGTGAGGGGGTAAGAACACATTCCTGTATCATTTCAAAAATTACTGGATAGCACTCATTCTTTTAATATGAGTCACATAATTCCTGCAGGGATGCTCGGGAGTGACAGGAGCTCCCATTGTGTATTTCAATGAGCTGTATTAAACGTCTTTTTGAGACTGACATAAGCTGTTATCAGTCACTTCAAAACTCATTTCAACGTTCAGCGCCGATCCAGTCAACATTAGACTTCAAGGGGATGAATTCGGATTGCTCAGGCTTCTGAAACACTAGCATATAGCCCCTGATTCGCATCAAGAGCACATGAACGAGAACGTTGACTGACTGAATGAGCACGCCATGGAAGTTAATGCAGTCATGCTGGCCTACGTTCCCTCTTTGTCAGGGATAACTAAAATGTCCAGAAAGAAAGAATGATGCTGGTAGCAAAACCGCTTCTATAATCACACGTAATCCCCAGAGAATGGGCTCATCCCCAGATCTGATCAGTGATATCACAAATGGCTGCCGTCCTATCACTTTTCAACTTAGCAATCTCTTTCCTGGTTTCGTCTAGAGAAGGCACAGCATCTCCGAGTGGTAGGGTGGTAGCTAACAGTTTTACATTTGCTAAGGGAAACTCCGCTAGAGGGTTTTTGTCACATACAGCTCAAAGTACACAGCTCAATTAGCCCATATTGACACGAGCCATCAATCTACTGTTTGGCCAGGACGTGGGCTTAATAGCGGAACTTTGTCGGGGCTTGATAAGCATATCAAAGGTGACTGGCATGAAGCTAACACTCTCAGGAAAGTTCTTCGTCTGAAATGAAGGGCTTAAAAAATCCTTTGCCCTCTAATTTTTATGAAAACGGTGTTTAAGTGCATAATTTTGTTTATGTGCAGTGTATTCTGTGACCACTTATACTACTTCTTAACTTACATCTCCCTCCCACATACCTCCTTCCCTGTCTGTTCAGTTTCCTCTTCTTTGTGTCCTTCCCTCCTTAATCTAAATTAAATTTGCTTCTCCCTTCTGGTCTATTTCTCCACCAAGTCTGGCATCATCTGCACCCCTGTCATCACTTTATTACTGATGCAGGACGGTGTGGCAAACAAGATATTTTTAAGCACAAAGTCGTTCAGACGTTAAGAAAGTAAATGCAGTTTCTGATGTGAAACCAAAATAAAATTTGACTAAGCTGAATAATGAAATATATATATATATATATATATATATATACAGTGTGTCTACATTTTTCTACCGAACTTAAGGATTCACAAGACTTAAAGTATTTGCATTAACAAGTAAATTATGCATATATATGTGTCTACCTTTCAATCATGTCTTGTCCTATCAGAAGCATAGGAACCCCTCAACAAGGCTACGCAGCCCTGTCATTACCTCCGACAAAGAGGTTGAAGAAGGTTTTGTATTCACCCGTGATAGTGTGTTTGTGTACAAGATCTCTCAAAATATCATCAGATTTCAATAAAATCTGATGGCGAGGTTGGAAATGGGGCGAGGGGAAGTTTATTAGACTTTGAGGAGGATCTGGATCCAGATCCAGGTGCTGGAATGAATGATTAATTTATTGGCGTCCGGGGAGGTGTGCACTCTCTGAAATTTTGTGTAACAGGGCAGAACGAGACTGTAGATTTAACTGGCTATGTGAGACTGTAAAAGTATTCGACTGGTAAGAAAGAGGAATGACAGCAGTAATTTATTCATTTTATTGACGCTGGGGAAGGAATGCATTGTCTGATCGCGTTCTAGCTATGGCAAGCGTCACCAGCGTAACCGTGGCCTGAGTAGCATTATGAGAGTGTTAACCTCAACCGTCCCTAAGATGGAAACAGTTACGGGCCACATCCTGCTGGAGCGCCGTAACCCAATAGACCGCCAGGAATTTATCTGGATGTATGATTACCACCCATTGTAGTGAATGGTTTCTTGGATAAGAGGAAGTAAAATGGCTGGTCACTAATTGTAGTCACGTAAAGGTTGCACCTCACTGAGTCAGTGGATGCTGGACGTCCCCACACCATAATTTTTCTCCTAAGCATGATTTAACGATTTGGGTCAGCTTATTATGAACTTGGTAATTTGTAAGTCGAAAATAATGAAATCTGATACATTTAATGTCTTTCTTTAGTGTGACTGAAGAGGATTTATATATAATGAGGTTTTTGATCTTTAAAAAATGTATGTCGATAATTGCTACGGAGAATGAAGGTGTTTGAAATTTTCAGTTCAATATTAAAAGAAATCCACCCGAGCACACATTAATGTACCAGTAGGGTCGATATGGCACAAAATAAAAATAATTTTTACCTAACATGTAAATGTGGATCGTGTGTTCACAGAAGTTTTGGAAAACATTATTCGTAGAGGCAATAGGAACATCAGTGAAGAGTTGTATTGTTAATTGCTCTTCAAAACTGAAGTCATTACGACTGTCTTGTTTACCAAATTGCTCTTCCAACACACTGATATATAACTGCTCCTAAAGAAAATCATATTCATAGTGTTTATAACATATCGGTTTAATGTATTGAGGGAATTAGTCCAATAAACATTCTTCAAAGTAATATGGAAAAACATTATCCAAAGAAGGATCTGAAGGACATCTTGCTTCAGTTCAGTCAACCCGATTGTACAGCTGGTTATTTAAGAGAGCAGGAATTTTGGTTTCAATTCAAGATCTTCTCAGCATCAGACTGTACTTCTCTGATATTCCCTGGAATGATTATTGCTTCCATGGCCAGGGGCCATTTGAGTGTGCCTTGTGCAGTACGGAGGTTATTCTCTCGGGCGAGAAGCATGAATACCTTTCTCATATCCTGTGACTAAGGTGAGAATAAAACTTGGTTTAATCACGCTTGTTCTTATGCAGTCCACAACAAGGAGAAGGCCTACAAAGCTATCGAAACCAACCAACCCCTAAATCTCATTTCTTTCATGTTTCTGCCCGGAATCGTGCTAAGTCTGTTCTTTCCTCAGCTAAAAATAATTTCATTCTTACTAAATGCTCCGAACTCTTCAACTCAAATTCTTCCTGTTCCTTCTGGCACCTTACCAAAAACTCTTTCTAACAACATTACCTTATCATCGTTCCCACCTCTTCTCCACTCTGATGGTCCAGTAGCTATTTTATCTACTGATAAAGCAGGACTCTTTGCCCAGAGTTTCTCCTCCAATTCCACCTTAGACGATTTCGGTGCTGTCCGTCCATCATTTCCCCCCTCCGACTTCCTCATGGCTGACATTAAGAATTCATCAATTGATATATTTTCTGCCACCCCTTGCCTCAGTACTAATTAGGCATGTGGGCATTATAGCCCTCCTATGTCCTCAAGAACTGCGTTTCTGTGCATATTACTTGCCTAGGTAAACTCTTTCGCATTTGGCTGTCAACTTGTACTTCCTGCCGGACGTTTGCTCTCATTCAGCCTGTCTCGAAGCAGGGTGACCATTTCCAGCCCTCTAACCATCGCCCAAATGCTTTAGCATCTTGTATTTCAAAAGTGTTTGGGTCTATTCTTAAAAAAAATAAAACACCTTTCCTATAACGATCTTCTTTCCGATCGTCAGTATGCTCTGCACCAGTGATGCTCCACTAGCGATCTTCTCACCTACCTTACAGACTCCTGATCATCCTCCTTGCGAGACTTTGGTGAAAACTTTGCCTTGCACTTGACATCACGAAGGCTTTCGATCGAGTCTGGTAAAAATCTTTAATTTCCATACTGCCCTTCTCCGATTTCTGTCCTTCTATCTGTGCCTTCATCTCTAGCTTCCTTTCTTGTCGTTCTGTAGCTCTTGTAGATGGCCACCGTTCTTCTCCTGGAGCTATCAGCTGTGGTATTCCTCAGGGCTCTGTCCTATCACTAACTCTCTTCCTTTGATTCATCAATGACCTAAGCTGTGCATCTAACCCTGCCCACTCACACGCTGATGACTCCACCCTTCACCTTCCATTCGCTTCCCACAGCGTCCATCTCGGTAGTTATTTCAACAAGCAAGGGATGAGGCTATGGCACACCTGATGTTTGACTTGGCTCATATGACTGACTGGGGTAAAAGTAATCTTGTTTTGTTTAATGCATCAGAAACTCAGTTTTTAGAACTTTCAACCCAACAAAATCTTCTGCAGGAGTATCCTCTGATCTTTAACAATATCCAAATCAGTCCAGTATCATCTTTAAACATACTTGGGGTTTCACTTCCTTGGAATTTATTTTGGAAAGATCAAATCATCTCTCTTGTAAAATCTGCTTCCAAGTGATTGGGTGTGCTAAGCCGACTCCATGCATTCTTTACCCCTGCACAGTTGTTGACTTTATACGCTGGTTCCATTCCCCCCTGTGTAGAGTACAACTCTTATGTGTAGGGAGGCTCCACACAAACAGATCTTCTCAACATGGTGGAGTCAAAGGCTTTTCGTCTCATTAACTCTCCCCCTCTTACTGGCTCCTTTTAACCTCTGTCTCTTCGCCGCACTGTTGGATCTTTATCTCTTTTCTAACGCTACTTCAATGCTCACTGTTCCTCTGAACTGTCTGCTTGCATCCCTCCACCACTACGGCAGGCGCATAGCAACCATGTGGCCACAAACTCTCATCTTTTATTGTCCTACTCTTTAATCCAAGAGTTAACTGTTACTCCCAGTCCTTCACATATGCAACAGGTCAACTCTGGAACTGCCTTCCTCTTTCTGTCTTTCCTACTGCCTATAATCTCCAGTGTTGCAAGTGCAGCATCTCCAGGCATCTTGAAATGAATGGATCATGAATATTTCTTCAAGTTATCTTGTTTTTCTTTTATCTTGGAACAATCTTGCTGGCTGCTGGCCATTGGTTCCTTCTTTCTTAAGTAAAAAAAAATAGCAGCCGTCTTTCTTCCTTGTGCAACTCTGTTTTCACTCATTTCTTACTCTGCCTTCACATCTTTTCTTCTATCTATATATCTATCTATCTATCTATACAGTATATATATATATCTATATATATATATAGATATATATATATATATATATATATATATATATATACAGGGTGTAACACGACGTATGACAAAAACTTACACCAATGATCTATCATGTAATTTTGAGTATATTTTGTTCTATAAACATATGCTCTCTGCGACCCCAGTTCAGTACCCAGCATTCTGCAGTTTTGTGTAAAAGCTTAGTCTCTTGCATGTGCCATTGGGTGAGAGCTTCGCAGGGCGAGGGGAGACGAGTATTATTAGCTTATACTATACTATACATGAAAATCCCATATCCTATCAGTACACACGAGTTTTAAGAAGAAACTTTACGTAGTCTATTGATTCTCTAACATCGTCATGCATTCATGCAATTCTTTTGCACAAATCGACTGTAATTAAGGATTAAATTCGAATTTTATGGCTTGCAAGGGAGTAGGGAGGGAGGGAGGACAGGCTGGTGTTGTTGCCAGTTATGTAATATTTGGTTTGTAGGATGTTGCTACCAGCATTATCATAACACCCACAGCTCATTCAGTGAAAAAACGTTATTCTAAAGGGAGATTAGCCTCACTTTCAGTCAGGAAGAATATTATTTATCACAAGTTTTCTGCTGCAAGTAAACGTGGCTCCCTTGGGTATCTCCACCAGTGTTCCTCTCTGCAGCACTGGCATTACCATCGCAGAACCCGTAAAAAAAATACACGATCTCTGCATATTCTTCATTGCTGTACGTACGTAGCATGCCGTTTCATGAAACTGTGAAGCTGAACCCGGTGAACAACAGAACGCGGAGAACAGATTTGAAGTGTGTGCCTCCCCTGCAAATGTCCCCGTTCAAATGACAGTGGACGCAGGGTTGCCAACTCCAAGTCCTTATCAATCTCGCTAGTTTAGTCCTGAAAACTTGCTAGAATGTCGCTAGATAATAAACTGCAAAACATCGCTAGAAAATACGATAAAATCTTTAGAATATCACCTAAAAATGGCAAAAATATCCAGAATGTAGCTAGATATCATGTTGCCAGATGTTAGTGCTGCAAGTAGAAGCAAAAAATAGGTCTAGTTGCATAGGTGTTACATTGGCAATCCTGTATCACTGTTCTCACGTCATCATAAATTATGAAAAAAATTGTGCCACGTTTACTTGCAGCAGAAAAATTGTAATGAACAATTACTCATGATTTAAAGTGAGGCTAGTCACGCAGTACAGTAATATTCTTTCACTGAATGAGCTGTGGATGTTATGATAATGCTGGTAGCAACATCCTACAAACCAAATATTACATAACTGGCAACAACACACCAGCCTGTCCTCCCTCCCTCCCGACTCCCTTGCAAGCCATAAAATTCGAATTTAATCCTTATTTACAGTCGATTTGTGCAAAAGAATTGCATGAATGCATGACGATGTTAAAGAATCAATAGACTACGTAAAGTTTCTTCTTAAAACTCGTGTGTACTGATAGGATATGGGATTTTCATGAATAGTACAGTATAAGCTAATAATACTCGTCTCCCCTCGCCCTGCCAAGCTCTCACCCAATGGCACATGCAAGAGACTAAGCTTTTACACAAAACCGCAGAATGCTGGGTACTGAACTGGGGTCGCAGAGAACATTTGTTTATAGAACAAAATATACTCAAAATTACATGATAGATCATTGGTGTAAGTTTTTGTCATACGTCGCGTTACACCCTGTATATATATATATATATATATATATATATATATATATATATATATTACGAGATGGGAGCAGGCAACACAAGATAACAATCTGACTGCGTAAATAACTGAGAAAAAACAAAGCGAAAAGGGAACTAAACAAATGGTTAAATGATGAAAAAACAATACAAAACTAACTCCAATCTCGCAACACAGGTCCGAAAGTAAATAAAATTAGCTGTCGTGAACCAGGGCAAAATAAACACAATGAAAAATATACCTAATATAATACAAGCTAATAATATTTACAATGAGATAATGAAAAACACAAAAGAACGGGGAAAAACAATCAACCTGATAATACCTCGAATAATCACACAAAAGTCTGGGAACAAACTTGCCAAAAGAATGAAGTAAAATCATACAAAAAGATAACTAAACTGCACTCAATGGCCAATAATAATAATAATAATAATAATACAGTCATACTTGCGATAGGATGCTGATAAGAAGTGAGAAAGATGTTCAGAAATATATACAATACACAAAACACTGCTACTCCTTCCTCTCTGGTCTCCACTCAAACACATCCTCTCCCGACACGAACCCACAAAAAACCTGTCACCATCCAAAATCCTCAACTTTATGTACGCTCTGGTCGGATGCACGCAACAACACTCGGCTGGGCCAGACGAGAAACATACAAAAAAAGCGTTAAGCAATTTAGTCTCTCCCCTGCCCTGCAAACGTTATAAATATCACTGATGAATACAAATCTTTATGTCGCCAGATTAAGCTCCAAAGCCACTGATATTAAAAACAATTTTAGTCACACCTGCTTCAAGAAAGCAAACAAAATTAATGAAGACTTTATAAACGTGCAAACAATGAACAGGCAAGAACAAGAGAGCGAGTGCATGTGCGCAGATGCTGGCATACACACAGCATCGATGCACACACACACACACACACACACACACACACACACACACACACGCACACTCATCGATACGCACGCACAATACATAATAAACACAAAAATATATATATTCTTACACACGTAACATGCCCATACCTAAGAAAGCATTTTTGCTTAGGAAAATTTGTTAAGAATGTGACAAACACTCAGCGATGACACTGTCAGCACCCTTAATATGTCTAACATCCAAATGAAACTGCTGAAGGAACAAACTCCAACGCATCAATCGCTGATTCTTCGTCTTCAAATTATTCAGAAATTTGGGTGGGTGATGATCAGTATATACAAAGACAGTAGGTCCAAATGCAGGGACATACACAGAGAATTGCTGCAGGGCGAGGATCGAGGCTAATAGTTCCTTTTCGATAGCAGAATAATTACGTTGAGGAACAGAAAATTTCTTATTGAAATAAACCGGATGCTCTACGCCATGCTCGTCGTCCTGCATTAACACAGCTCCTGCACCCACATTACTAGCATCTACAGCAAGTTTAAATGTCTTATCAACGTTTGGTGCAGCCATAACTGGATAATTACATAAGACCTACTTGGCTGCATCATAACTATTCTGACATCAGTCCAGACGTACATTCTATCTTTCTTAAGCAATTCAGTAAGAGGGGCCACTATTGATGCAAAGTTCTTCAAAAAACGACAGTAGTAACCAATACTGCCAAGGAATCTCTGAAGCTCACGCCTGTTTTGTGGTGCCTTAAAACACTTTATTGCCTCCACCTTAGAGTCAGGGGGGCGTACAAAACCATGACCAACCACATAACTTGTGCACAAACTCGCACTTCTTTAAATTTACTACAAGGCGAGCTCCGGAAAGCCTGGGCAGCAAAACACCTACTTCTCTTAAGTGGCTTTCCCAGTCATCGGTAAAAACTACTACATCATCCAGGTATACCACACAATGCTTCATACCACTGACAACCATGTTCATTAATTGCTGGAACGTTGCCGGGGCGTTATTCATACCATACGGCATCACATTACACTGATATGTTTGTCTGCCTGCCACAAAACATGAGACTTCCTTAGCCCATTTGGTCAATGGCACTTGCCAGAAGCCTTTCTGGAGATCTAACTTGGTGATATAACTAGATGAGCCGATGTGATTGATGCAGTCCTCAAGCCGGGGAAATGGGTATGTATCAGTCTTGGTTAGCACATTCACCCATCTGTAGTCAATGGAAAATCTTGCAGTGCCGTCTGGTTTAGCTTGCAAAGTCACGGCGGAAGTCCAGGGACTAACACAGGGAGATATAAGCCCATGGTCCACCATGGACGCAGCACGCCAACACGCTTAGGACTGACTCGATAAGAGGGCAACTTCACAGAAATGGCGTCACCCACATCCACGTCGTGCTGAATCCAATTGGTCTTCCCAGGGGTACCACTGAATACTTCCTAGTAAGTCAACAAAAGGGCAACCAACTGAGATGCTTGGTCCCTAGGTAGATGTGCTAACTTGGAACTGAGAGTGGACTCTGCCTCATCATTCTTCACCCAGCTACAATCTGGAAACTCGCAGTCCACCTCAAACAAGCCGCTAGCAACTCCCTCCTCAGCAGCAGCTGCAGTGGCAGAGACAAGGTGTACGGGAGCCAGAGAATCTGGTGCACGATGGTACGGCTTCAGCATGTTCACATGGCACGGTTGGTGCTTCTTCCTTCTGTCGGGGGTCTCCACCAGGTAGTCGTGTCTCCAATACGCTGCACTACAGGGTAAGGACCACTAAACTTAGCGGCCAGCAGCTGACCTTGCAGTGGCAGCAACACCAAAACATCACCAACCTAAAACTCCCTCAGCCTGGCCTTTCAATAGCACCACACCTTCATGTTATCTTGCTTGAGATTTTCGCAGGCCAACTCCAGAGTCTCACTCTTGAAGTCCTACACATAACGGAGTAAGCTCTTGCTCTCGGTGAGGTCACTGCTCCAAGTCTGCTTAACCAAGCTCAGAGGACCCCGAACTCGATGGGCAAACACGAGCTCGTTAAGAGAGAAACCCAAACTCTCCTGGGAAACATCCCTCGTAGAGAACAGGAAGAACGGCACACCACTGTCCCAGTCCTTAGAGTGCTCCAGACAGTACTTGCGGAGCATATTCCTGAGAGTCTGGTCGTAATGCTCCAAGGCATCTTGCGTCTGCGGATGGTAGGCACTGCTCTTGATGTATGTGATGCCAAGTTGACCTAATGACTGCTGGAAGATGTTGGAAAGGAAATTAGACTCTCTATCTGACCTAATGGGGCAAACCAAACTTTGTAAAGAAATCTAGCAAAACTCTAACCACAGCCTTAGCCTTGGTGGAACATAAAGGTATTGCTTCTGGGTACCTCGTGGATGGGTCAGTGATAGTGAGCAAATATGAGTTACCACTAGAAGTTGGGGGCAAGGGTCCCACCACATCAATAATTACCCTGGAAAAAGAGGGATCTATGGCAGGAATGGGGACAAGAGGGGCCTTAGGGACAGACTGATTCGGGCTACCTACTACTTGACAGGTATGACAATGTTTGACAAACTTAGCCACATCTGCTGCCATGCCGGGCCGGTAGAATTCTGCATGCAGCCTTTCCATGGTCTTCCTTACACCCATGTGACCTGCAAATGGAGTAGAATGGGCCAGTTGAATTGACTCCTGCCTGCACACATTAGGTACTACGATCTGATGGTAGTCTCACATCCCGTCATCTACATTCACATGTGGAGGTCTCCACGGTCTCCACAAAATCTCATCTTTCACATAAAAACATCCACCCTTCTCCTTCTCAAAATCATCCACTGCACACAACTTCAACCTCTGAATCTCCTTGTCTCCAGACTGCAACTACTTTAACTTCTCAATGTTCACCTCCTCCAATGGAACAGGTGGAATATCTTCCAAAGAACCCATAAATGTAACTGCCAAAGATATCTCATTGTCCAGTTGTTTCCTGTCCTCGGATGCAGGACTAACTGTTGCCTCTGGTACAGTAACATAGGACACACTACATGCAACCTTCTCCTGTCGACTTCTCTCTGCACATGACATGGACCTAGTCACTGTACAAACTGGGAATACGTCTGCATCATTGGGATCAACCTGCGAGGGAACTTCGGGTACTGGCACCTCTGACAAAACTGGAGTGGTGATCTCCTCACCTCTCACTAAGTCATTTCCAAGTATCAAGTCAACACCACTCTCTGGTAAATAATCTACAACACCCAATCATGCCGGTCCATCAAACAACTGACATTTAACCTTACAAGAAACTAGCGTCACAGTCTTTGCATCTGTTACTCCCCTAATCAGAGCAAACTCTCCTCCTTCAACATCAAAGACTTCATTATTTGGCCTTACCCACAAGGAAATTGAAGAACCAGTGTAATGAAGAATGTGTACCGGATGCTGCACGCCATTCACCTTCACCGAACTAGAATACAGATAGGGGGCATACGAAGAGGCAGGGGCAACACTGCTCGTCACCGCCTGTATCACACCTCCTGAAACAGTGGGCTCCGACACAACTGTGGCCTCCTACTTCCCACCTTCCGGAACAACATCAACTCTAGAAGGGGGTAAAACATCAGACTTTCCCTGACTAACAACTGGGGAACCAACTGAACGGGTAACCACGGGAGCTCCATGAGAAACAAAGCTCGCTGGCTTCACAACACCTAACTTTCGCCAACATCTATCTACAGTGCGACCTAGCTTCTTGCAATATGAACAAGAAAATGGGTGGTTTGTAGGTTTTTGGGAAATGTGAGGTGTATTAGGTTTGGGTGTGGAGTAATTCGTGGAGTTGGGCTTTTGAAAAGGTTGTTTGGGGAGCTGAGAGGGAGAACACTTCTGAGGAACACTCCTAGTAACTTCCTTACCCTTATTCAAATTCTTAATCAATATATTATCATCTACATAAACTGCAGCTTCAGCAGCATTCTTAACTTTCTTATCAGCAAGGCATTTCTTAAATCTGTATCAATCTTATCAAGGAAGTTCTCAAGGATAACAAGTTCCTTAAGCTTAACATAAGATTCCGAGACATCCTCACTTCGCATCCATTGATTAAATGCATCAATCATCTGCCTACTGAAATAAAGAAAAGTTTTCATGAGGGCGCTTCCTACAGTTCCAAAATTTCTGCCTGTAAGCTTCAGGTCTCATCTCGTACTCACGCAGTATGGCTTTCTTTAGTACCTCATAATCTTGTGATTCTTGGTGGCTAAGACTGTCATAGGCCCTCAACTCTTTACCTTTGATTACTGTCTGAACTAGAGATGACCAGCTGTCTCTGGGCCACTTGTTACCTGTTGCAATTTTCTCAAATCGGTCAAAGAACTCCAGGACTAAGCACTCATCGAATGGGGGAACTAATTTTGTGGGTTCAACTGCTCTAAACTCTGAAAAAGAATGGGGAAAATTAGTTGGGGCACTAGGGCAATTCATACGCATTTCATAGTCAGGCTTCATCTGCTCCGGTTTAGTATTCTCCTCCTCCTTCTTCTCCCTCTGAAGATGTAGTTTAAGCTGTAAAGTCCTATCCTTCTCCTTCTTCTCCCTCTGAAGCTGTAGTTGAAGCCGTAACATCCTATTTTTCTCCTATACTCATGATCACGCTTAGCCTGCTCTGCATCAATAGATTCTTTCTGCACAGTAACATCACTAGTTCTAACCTCCATAATGACACACTACAATGACGCAATAATAATCAAAATATCAGGGTATTATCCTGGCGAGATAAAGCCAATTTATATGTTACGAGATGGGAGTAAGCAACACAAGATAACAATTTGACTGCGTAAAAAGCTGAGAAAAAAAAGAGTGTGAAAAGGGAACTAAACAAATGGTTAAGTGATGAAAAAACAATACAAAACTAACTCCAATCTCGCAACACAGGTCCGAAAGTAAATAAAATTAGCTGTCGTGAGCGAGGGCAAAATAAACACAATGAAAAATATACTTAATATAATAAAAGCTAATAATATTTACAATATTTACAATGAGATAATGAATAACACAAAAGAATGAGGAAAAACAAACAATCAACCTGATAATACCTCGAATAATCACACAAAAGTCTGGGAACAAACTTGCCAAACGAATGAAGTAAAATCATACAAAAAGATAACTAAACTGCACTCAATGGCCAATAATAATAATAATAATAATAATAATACAGTCATACTTCCGATAGGATGCTGATAAGAAGTGAGAAAGATGTTCAGAAATATATACAATACACAAAACACTGCTACTCCTTCCTCTCTGGTCTCCACTCAAACACATCCTCTCCCGACACGAACCCACAAAAAACCTGTCACCATCCAAAATCCTCAACTTTATGTACGCTCTGGTCGGATGCACGCAACAACACTCGGCTGGGCCAGACGAGAAACATACAAAAAAAGCGTTAAGCAATTTAGTCTCTCCCCTGCCCTGCAAACGTTATAAATATCACTGATGAATACAAATCTTTATGTCGCCAGATTAAGCTCCAAAGCCACTGATATTAAAATCAATTTTAGTCACACCTGCTTCAAGAAAGCAAACAAAATTAATGAAGACTTTATAAACGTGCAAGCAATGAACAGGCAAGAACAAGAGAGAGAGCATGTGCGTAGATGTTGACGTACACAGTGCATCGACGCACACACACACGCACACCCATCGACACGCACGCACTATCCATAATAAACAAAAATATATATATTCTTAAGCAC